>NC_061113.1:94336622-94617655 GCF_002878395.1 Capsicum annuum
ACTTCAAATTAATCAAATGTAGTTACTTGAGAAATGAATTAGTAACTTGAAAATGGTTTAGTGTAGTTACTTGAAAGATGCACTTGTGTTTTGAAATTAGTAAAGTTTAATCATTTGAAAATGTGAATTCATGAATTGAAATTTGTGCACCTCCTCCTGTAGAAGAAGATATTGATGCAGATTTGATTGGTCTAATTCCTGGAGATACGGACATGCTTGGTAGAGTGTTTATCGAACCTGATTGATCTTCGCAAGTTTATTTTTCAATTGATAGTTTTATTTTTTTCATTAATAATATACTCAAGCTTACATACTTATTATGTTATTTACAGGTGGTATCCTGCGTCAAAAGAAGTTAATGAGCCTGTAAGGGAGAGCGTTATGAGACTTTTTAAATATCCTTTCCACAAATGGTGGGACATTCCAATAGTCTCTTAACAAGCCATATTTCAAGAGTTTAAGGTATATTAGATTTAATTATTATTTTGTTATCTTTAATATATATATATATAGATATATATATATAGATATATATATAATCATATAACACTAGTCAATTGATTTTCAGACAATGTGTTGTTGGTTGGCAAAGCATGATCAGGCCATTTCTACAATTTTTGATAGACATGTTGCTATGTCACATCAGATTGCACATTTTAGATATGTCTTGACACAAGTCGTTGTTGCTGATTCAAGTAGCGAAGAGGAAACAGAGAGTAATGAGGAGTTTATTGGAGCTACTCCTTAGTGTTGTGTTGTTGTACTTGACTTTTAGATACTTTTTAGATATTTTTGAACTTAGCTTTTAATTAGTGAAAAATCTTTAGGAGTGTTTAAGTATTTTGAATGTTGTTGGATTCATTGTTTAAGTGTTGTTGATTTGAATTGCTTAATTGATTTGTTGATGTAATGTGTTGTATGATTATTGTAATAATGTGTGTTGCATGAAGGATGTATATATTCACTTGTATTTTTATTTGGTAGGTGGAATGTAGAAAATGCAGATTTTTGTATTAAAAAAATGCAGAAAAGTGATGATGGTCGTCTCTTTTTTATTCATTATGAAGAACAAAAAGCGACAACCAACGTCGCTTTTTATTTATTATGAAGAACAAAAAGCGACGACGGCTGTCGCTTTTTATTCATTATGAAGAACTAAAAGCGGTGACCAACGTCATTTTTTATTCATTATGAAGAACATAAGTGACGACCAACGTCGCTTTTTATAAAAATATATTTTATTTTTTTCAAATTAAAATGGACGGTGTCAATTTATCTGAAAAAAATATATTTTTTTAATAAAACGATGCACAACGTCATTTTTTATTAATCATGTGTTGAACAAAAAGTGACGCATGACGTCGCTTTTTGTTCATCATGTGTTCTTCACCTGTAGAACCAAAAACGACACACAACATCGCTTTTTCAAAAAATAATTTAAAAAAAATTCTAAAAGCGACGTTGTTCGTCGTAATAAAAGCGACGAAGGCCTTCATTTTCCAAAAAAACAACGCTCCTTTTTGAGACGAAAAAAAAGCGATGGAAATTCATCGCTTTTGCCCAAAAAAGAGACGCCGGCAGTCTCTTTTTGTCAATTTTTTAGTAGTGTAACTTGTTCCTTGCTCCGCATATCTAAACTTCTTATTCTGTCTTTCTCCCATCTCTACCTACTTTTTTTCATCCTCCACTTGCTACATATAAACCACCAACCTGGATATATCCATATCATTATTCAGCATCGCAACCTTACTTTCAACACCAAATCATGGGACAAACCAGAATAAACTTCCTCATTCTGGACCTCATATTACACACCAACTTTGGAAGATAACGAGATAGTTACTGGAACTTTAGGGTATGCTCCTTAACACTCATCTTACCCTACTTTAAGTTCACAAACTCTTCGGCCTGAGCCTTTCTCAACTCTTGAAGAAAGAAGTGATCAAGAAAAGCACCTAAAAAGTTATCCCATCTCGATGGCTCAACATCATTACCCTTCATCTCTTCCCACTTCTCATACCACTAGTAAGCCACATCATTTAATTGATAAGCAGAAAACTCCATACCTTCTTAATTAGTAGCATGAATTACCTTGAAAATCTTCTCTATATCATCAATAAACCACTGAGGATTCTCCTCCACCTTAGAGCCTTGAAAGGTTAGGGGATTCAATTTAACATACTGGCCAACCCTAGTGACCTCAGATGAACTAGAAATAGGACATAAAATATCAAACTGATGAGACTGTAATGTCACCAGCTGAGAAAGCATATGAATAGACTAATAGAAATACACATTAGAGATATCTCCCTAAAGAGACTGAGCAAAAGTATCACCAACCTGGGAAGCCCAAGAAGGATTAGTAGGGACTAGTGGAACCCCATGTGAAGCGGTAAATTCAGGAGCAGTGACCCTAGACCGGGTCTGCACTCCATAAACAGGGCGAGTTTTCTCCACATTTTCCATAGGTGGTACAAAGGTTCCAACAAAATTTCTATGAACATCAGATCTTCGAGGAGGGATGATCTAAAATGTGAGTAAGCCAAGAGATAGAGGAGTTTCATAATAGTAGATTCTATATCCCAAAATAGAACAAAAGAAAGGTAAATATTCCTAAATGTCTCATAGCTCCCCCTTATAAGTGTGGTGGGCTTACACACCCATAAAAGAGACTCTACTCGACATGGCTTTGTGGACACCCAGTGTCCCTGAACCATGCTTGATACCAAGCTTGTCAAGACCCAAACTTGGTCCTGGCCGTGATAGGCATATCAAGCCCACCTTGGGCTAGAGACAACCCCTTTAGCCTTACCTCAAGAGCACAATAAAAATAACTAGTGGAAACTAACCAAAATAATAAATGATATATTGTACCAAAAGATAATTTAAGAATCAAACCAAGAAACAATGACATTTCAATCCTTTCCACAAAAGCCTCTAAACCAAAAAAACTAACTTAAGTCTGGAGATGCCCCTGACTATGACAAAAAGAATCTAAAAGTACTAAGACAATAAAGAAAGAACAATGAAATGATAGGTTCTTCTGAAGGATAGAGGCTCACCACTTTATAGCTGATCAATAAAAGTACTCAACCATCTAACGCTACCCATGAGTAATAAAAAACTCCTCTGAACGTAAATCATTAAATAATACAGCGATCGAGGATGGTCAGTGGGGTAAGCACTATCATGTAACTTAATGTATAGGGACAAAATAATGTATTTACCAAAAATCCAACAATAAATCATATGCACAACATTTATACATATATGTATATATCATAGGATGTCGGGATAGGGACAAGTCTCATATAACATGATAGTTTAAGACATTAGCCTAGACTATGTAGATCATTACAATATTCCAGGCACCCACGGGCTATATGGATCCGACTCTCCCTACCTGAAGGGCACCAGTCTATCTTAGCCGCATGTACCGAGGAATGACTAAAGATACCAAGGTGATAGCCATAAAAAATATAATGTGTATCCTGACACATAGTTATATCGACCCCCCAACATCGGCAAATATAGTTTTTCGTGTTGGTCCCCCCGAGACTACACCTTCTCAAGGAGCTAAAAAATTCTCATTAAGCCCAAATTAAAACAATTTGCATATAACCCAACCATTAACCAAGGAGTCTTATTAAGGCATTTTCTACCATGGTATCGGCATACCAATATGCTTGCAAGTTAATCCAATTATACCATACATGTTCATTTAACAATTAGTCTCCTAAATTCCATTTAAAGTACAAAACCATGGCCACCAAAGGCATTCCAAATCCATTTTTATCCATTTATCCTTGAATTCAATGCAATGATTTCAAAAGTTAAGTTAAATTATGCAAATATCCATATTCAAAATCAAGTTTTCACTGTGGGTTGAGGTTAATGCCATTACCAAGCCAAAATTTATAAACTTTAGTGAAACCTATGTCACCTATTTCAACCATAATAACCCATGCACCAATTCAATCCCTAAACCATTAATTAAACCATGAATAATACATTAAAATGAGAAAAGTAATTCGAGTAATAACAACCAAAAACCTTTTATCCAATTTCAAACCCATCAATTCAAATTACATGAATATTCAATAAATTAATGCCACAATTTAAAATCCAAGTTAAGGAAAGAGAAACATGCCCGAAGAATTTAAAGAGAAAATCAAAGTTTGGAGCCCGAATTTTGAAATCCTTGTAAAACCCCTGAACTTTCTTGGTTTTGGAGTTAATAAAGAGAAAACTAATGTTTGATCTTGATAACTAAAGGGAAAGGGTTAATTTGGTATTTTAAAGTCATATAAAGGGTAAAAGACCAAAAAGCCACTTGCCCCAAGTGAAAAAAATAAAATAGGAGGAAATTAACATAGCAATGTGGCATGCCACTATTGGGAAGGGTAGCCAATGTACCACACTCTTATTGCGGAAGCAAATTGGCATGGCACACCACTATCATGGACTTTCAGTGAGTCGGGGTCCCAAAATGAACCAAAACCCCTTTTGAAAATTCCAAAACTTTTCCAAAACACCCCTTAACATCCCTTGTCATAATTTAAGTCAAAATCTAACCTTACGCACACAGGAGGGTCAGAAGTAAAATAATTAAAATTTTACAGGGTCTTAAAATATAATCCACCCAATAGCCCAAAATGAGTCTAGAAGTCTTGGGACCTGAACAAAGAGTCCCAGCCTAACATCAACATTCTGGGGTTGATGGCGCTGTTAGAATCCCCATCCGATGTTGTATGCTAGGAGTTTTGGTCCAAGATCAATTTCTTAAAAACAAAAGCTCTAAAATAGGAAAATGAACCTAAAACCCCAAACGAACTGCCTAATAATTGAATCGACAGTTTCGACTAGTCACAAATAACCTATAGTTGTTGTAGAAAGGCTCAAAATGTCGTAAATGCATGCATCTCAATGAAATGACCTAGAGAGTCATTACATACCTCAAACCTAGCTTGCACAACTTCTCTAAGTCGGAGCTTTACCCTTTTGTGTAATTTACGCTTTCTCTTAATCTAGAAAATGCATATAAATTAATTAAATGAACTACCATGTAGGTAATTATAAGCACACCCAACCCCTAAGGTTAAGTTTGGATTATTCCCTTCTCATTTTAGGGTTATTCTACCATAATTCACCCAAAACTACCCATCGTAATTCACCCTAAACTATCAATTCCATGGATAAATTAGTGGATTAACTAAATGTATGGTAAATTAATAGTAAATAATCAAAATCCATTAACTTATCAATTAATTTACTCCCTTGCACCATATAATAGCAAAAATTATCCCCTTCCCAAACATTGTAATTAGCAATTCTAAGGCTTTATTATCAAATACTAGTTAATGGGGCTGAAATCCATACCTTAACAAAGCTGAACAATGAAAATTTGGTGGAAATTTCCAAAAATAACCACTCATTTTTTCCAAAATGAGTTTTAGAAAAAATTATTTTGGGAGAAAAGATAAATAAAGTTGTGGTTTTAGGCTATAGCAACATAGGTCGCTATTTCGGCACCTACTGTTGTAGAGGTCGTTGGTTGAGTTTAACCACTATTATAGCAGAAATATCTCTGCTATAGCAATGGTCATTATAGCAGTGTGCATGCTACTATAGCAGCATCAACCAAACAGAATGTCCAGTTTCACCCAAAAATTGCAATTTTGTATACACATCTGAAACTCATGATATTCCAAATAATTTTGTTTATGCTAAGATCAATTTTGGGAGTTTTACTTACCCAAATTAAATTCGGTGAATTCCTATGGGTTCCTTATCATATTAGCTAACTAGAAATCAAATCAGATACCTCCAAACCTACCCAAGTCATTCTCAGATTTTCCTAGACTATACCTTCTAATTTTGCACAAAATTAGCATAGCTTGAAATTTATAACTTCAAAATCGGGAGGAATTTTAATATAGGATTTTCAAAGAGAGGTTTATACGTAATTACAAAACTAGTTGTTACATCAATGATACCCATATTGAGATACTTTTATTTCGAATCCAAAATAACCTCAAAAATCAACCCTATCAATAAAGGGACAAACTAGAAATTTAACACAAAATCATTTTACCCATAGTTCAAGGGTTCCAAATCTGAAATTCATCAAAAATTGAGTTGAAATTAGGTCAGAAATCATCAAAATTAAAACATTTCATCTAAGCACCCCAAATCACTATTAGTAATTAAGGTTTAAAATGTGAAATTTTGGAAAAAAAATTGTAAAAATTAGCTTGCCCTTGATACTGGAACCTTAATTCCCAAAAAACAATGAAAACCCATTCAAAATTGATGTTCAAATCACGAAGTTTTCATTTCATAATTTTGAATTTGAAAATACAACTTTATGGATAGAAATAGTTAAAAATGAGATACACTCTTAAAAAATTAACCCAATGATTATATTAGAAAATCCATCTATAATAACCTCGAAAGAAGATTCGTAGCTTCTGAAATATCAAAAATACGAAATGGATTCGATTAGGTCTTAAACTCAGCAATTTTTGCTTAATTGGATACTTCCTTGCTTAAGCGGCAGTTCTTAATTGAACCAACCATAGCCTAAGCACTCCAACAACCCAAGCGGACCTTTTACACTTAAGTGGACCCACTTAAGCCATCATTTTGTTGCTTAAACAATGCCTTTACACTAGAAACATCAAACTTCACTAAAATGAGCATAACTTCCTCACACGAACTCAAAATTTATCAATTCTATTTGTTGATTTTGAAATTTGGATAAGGATCTAATGATAACATATAAATATCCAAAATAGTACATTAAATATAGGTGATAGTAATAAAACTCAATGACATAAACTTCAAACTTTAAACAACTACCCAAAGCACATTTAAGATCTCTCAAACACAACCAAACAATGTTACTAGTATATATTGAATATTTTGGAGTTCATGGAACCATTGCATTTCTACAAGAGATTATTATCAATAAATTTAACGCAAAACTACTTTAGGCAAATAAAACTTATATTATGATAAAACACTCAAAAATCACAAAAAGGGTCTCAAAACCTAATACAACTATGTCACTAACCTTAAATGAATATTTTAGATCTAATGAAACTAATAAAATCACCATATGATGCTTGGATCATAAAATATTGATCTTAGTCATCTATATCACTTTTAAGGTTGCTCAAAGTCATAAACTAATATAAATCATTCCTGAATGCTTCGGGACCATGAAAATCATCCTGACAACTCATATTTGATATAAATCCACAATAGGGTAAGGTAAAATATCTAAACACAGAAAACTCAAAAAATCACAATGAAGGTTGTTACATTTTAGTATGTATGACCCTTGAGGAAGAGATTTGTCTAAACTAAAATTCTTATCATATAGTTCTTGGATCTAGTTGAAAAAGTTGTTCTTGGAATCAAAAATGAAATTAGTATAGGCATTTTGATTAGCTGGTGAAGACTTCATGTCTAGCAGGAACGTAAGAGTCCTTCGAAGAAATTCTAGATTGGAGTATCTCTCAGTGTGTTGAAGGCAACAGATTTTCAGTTGTGATTGGTATGTAAGGAATTATTTTGGTCGTGTGTATCAAAGGTCTTTCCTTTATTAATGTCTAGCTACTCTAAGTCATGGATAGTTAATTACAGTTAGGGTTTGTATTTTTGTTGGTTTGCCATGGTTTTTTCAATTCATGGATGTTTATTGAGTACCCGTACTTATTTTATTGATTATATGTCGGGCAGAAGTTCTGGTGGCCTTATCAAGGCTAGAATACAAAATGTAAAGCTTGATCTAATTTTTTAGCCTGCTTCCATAGTTCAACAAATTCTAAATCTAGTGTGCTACTGAAAAGTGTATCTTGGAGCTTCCAGATTGTGTTTTTATAACTATGTTGAAATAGTTATCCCTTTTCAAGAACTCATACTTAGAATTCGTGTCATTCTTAATTGAAAAGGATATGATGTCTATACATAAGGGTCATTCCTATGTTCTCAAAGGATATAACTAAGGAAATATTTGGGGTTTAGTTTAGACATATGATAAGGTCTATGTAACTGGTAAAAATAGCAGAAGTTATAAAGTTAGTTATTAGAATCTTGGAATCCTATTTTCTACTAGGAATAAATCAAAAAGATCATAGTAGTTATTTTAGGATTGAGAATATAAGTACATTTAATAGTTTAGAGAATATGTTTTATAAGTCAGTCTAAAATAATTTCTCTACTTGATTCCATTTAATACAAACAAAATGTACTAGCACGAGAAGTTAGAACTACATTGTTCTCATAATTAAGATAAATTACATTTAATCTCATGCCACAATCATTCTAATTATTGTCCAAATTCTCGTCTATGATTGTGAATTATAACTTTGACTTATAAGAACCAATAATTCAATCTTTTGTATATAAGCTAAACTCTATACACTAAATCATCTACTTTATAAGTTGAGGACACATATATCACTACTGGAAATTACTCCTATGGCAACGGTTGCAAAACTCTTGCAATATACAACAAAACCATTGTCATAGATCTATCAGAACGGTTAAGAATATGTTCTACATACGGATGTTGTGATAGGGCTATGGCAACGACTTATGTGACAGTTAGATGAAACTATTGCCGTAGATTAACCTATAGCAACAGTTATTTTTTCCTCTTATTAGGACACCTTTTTTCACCTATACAATGATACTAACCATTGCAATAAATTTTATTGCGATGACGTTAATCATTGCTATAGCATCTACTACAACGATTTAATTATTCGATTGCTATGATTTTTTCTTGTCTATTGCAATGATTTATTAGTCTATTACAACATTTTTTATTAGTTGTTATAACTATTTTGTTAAGCCATTGCAACGGTTTCCTAGCCGCTTGCAACGATTATTGATTACATATTGCAACGGTTTTGTTGGTCTTTTGCAATGGTTATTGACTACCTATTGCAACATTTTCTAACACATGCAATAGCTTATTGATCTATTGCAACGATTGTTGCCACATGTTATAACTATCTCAAATACCAATTGCAATAATTTATATTAAATAGTCACTCATACTAATGTAAATTAGCATTTACATACATAATAAATTATAAAACAATATATGCACATCACAAAACATAATCATTCATTAATAATGTCATAATTCAAAATATGCAACAAGCTGGTAATCTAAACCGAAAAGCAAAATGTTAATTAAGTCCAAATGATTAGTTAAATTTTAACATAGTATCAAGTTCGAGTCGCGATAAGTTTCAAGAAATTAAATATTGAAAATATTGATATTAGACCATTTATCAACAATCCAAAAATCTTCTTAAGTAAGATCAATGTCTTCATCACTTTCTTGTATCTCTTTCTTCATTTTGAACACCTATAAGAAGATAATAAATAATCTACATTAGCACTTACATGACAACATATTTCTATTTACATCATACCAAGAAACAACATTTCAAGAAAATCTCTATAATAAAATTCAATAGCTTATATTTAATTTGCAAAGCCTCTGTAGTAACAACGTTTGCACATCAAGAAAGGGGAAAGATGCAGCTATACCTAAATAGACCCCTCACCTCGGGAAAAGCAGCAAAACTCAACAACAAAACAAGTTATAATGCTACCTCCTACAAATACAGATACCAAATAACCCCATGTCATGGTAGTAACTCAACTAGAGATTACAGGAGCTTCATCCCCATCTTTCTTTCATATTTGGTCTGGTGACCAAATCTACAGCTATGTCATTGACCCTTGTAAGGGAAATTGTTATTAGTTTCAATGTTGATTTATGGTTTACCCTGTATGGGGTAAGAAGGGTCCATTAGTTTCTCTCTAAAACAACTTAGCACTTGCACAAATTAATGGGAATCTTTGTAACTGGAATAGGGCATAGTGATCTCTGATTTAGTAGTGTACATACAACTCTGGTGCACTGAGCAAAAGGGATCAGTTTTCAACCCACTCTCAACCATATTAATTGCAGTTGTAGCATATTTCGTCCTGGGTGAAAAGCTCTGCACGGGCAGGTAATCAATCTTCCTATCTTATCATTCAAACGGGAAGGGGAGGGGGTCCAAAGCATTTGTCCCATTCGAGAATATAGGATGGAAGAGGACTTTTAACATTTTTAGCATCATTGGAATGGTAATTGTCATTATTTGACTGTACTTGCATCGAGGGAGGCACTAATGCTGTGTTGGCTTAGGAAATTAGACCAATTGCTTTTTTAGTTGTCTGCAAAGAACAGTGCCTTCTGTATTGTGAAAGGGAGTTGTTGGCACTAGTAAATGCATAAAAATGTATAACTTATCTCCAGGGCAGGCATTTTTTAAGCAAACCAAATCACCATAGATCGAAGTTTCTGTTGGAACAGAGAAACCATCCCAAGCCAACAAAGGTTATTGGTCAAGCTACTTGACTATGACTACACCATTATTTATTAAGTAGGGAAAGGAGAACAAAGCAGTTGATGCCCTTTCCTAAAGAGGAGAACGTACTTACAATGAAGAATTCAGTCGAGTTTAAGGCTTTCTCCGATAAACACAACAAACGAACCTGCAACCACTGCCCAAAGCTTCAATCTGCTAACACTAGCTGGGAGTGGGGACAACATACAAATTTTTTTGATCTTACTATTGATGGTTATTTTATGCAAATCTTCTTCTTATTTCTTGACTGTGATACACAAATGTAACACACTCAGTATAACATTAGTTTATAAGAGAATCAAAAGCATAGCCTTTTCGAATGGGTAGAATAAAGATATACTTTCTTTTTTTTTTGGTGAAAAAACATATTATTTTCTTCTTGTTTGAGTTCATAAGCATATGACAGACAAAAAATATGCCACAATGTTATGGTCCTAAAATAGTCTAAATAGAAAAAAGGACAACAAGAAAGCAAGGCTGAATTTTTTAGATTGGACATCCCACCCATTCTATTTCCATTCATTTTGTTTTGTGCACACGTACGGATGGAAACATATTATTTAATATTTACATGATTAGTTAGTTACATTTCAAGGTCATTTGGTACTAGCGATAAAAGTTAATAATTTCATAATAAAATTTAACTTTCAAGATTCCAACATCAATAGTTCATTCAATAATATAATAAAGTTGACATTTTCAATAACTTTTTTTATAGCACAAGTTCTTTTCACAATCACAGTATGGTGGGTCTCGGATCTCAAGATGAGTTTGATACAAACTCAAATTGGAAAACATAAAATAAACTAGGCTTTTGAATGGGTTCCATCAAAAATTTGCTGAAAATAATAGGAGAAAAAACTGAATATACTTAATTTTTAATGAAATAAACCTAAAACCTAACAGCAACACATAATACTAAAAAGTAAATCAACACATAAACCTTTAAGAAAATAACGGAAACATTATTCAGAGCTTCAACCATGTCAAAGGAAATCTTTATCCCTTTTTACACTTAGTCCACAACATTACCCAAATAAAAAACTGGAGTAACCTTAGGAGACCTCACTCAGATGCATGGTAATAGGGGAAATCATCCAACACAAATTGGAAGTTGAGTTGAATTTTATGTTTTCCACATGTTTTTTTCCAATTGTTTTATGTTATCCAAGCCATATCAAAGGATTAGACAAGGTAATATCTATGGACATGTTACTAGAAGATTGGTGGTATATTCTTTTTAAACCTTATTTTAGTCTCCAAATATTATCTAATATTGAATGTTCTAGTACATATTTATGTTGTTCTTTTTTTCTGTTGGCAACAGTATATGTTCCTTAAAAGATACATAGACGGTGCATTTTTGTCAGTTTGCATGTATCTCGGCTAATTTACAAGTTCCCGCTACATTAATACTCGTAAATCTATTTACAGCTACAACTACATTAGTGCAATTAGTAGAAAAGAAAAAGAAAAGTTAAAAAAAGAAAATTTCTTGTTTTGAGGAAAAATAAAAGAACACAGCTACATTAGTGCAATTAAATGACCACATTGACAAATTAAATGGATAAAATGTAGAATGAAGAAAAGAGAAACTTACAATGAAGAATTCTGCTGAGATTGAGGTTTTCTACAATGAATACGACAAATGCACCAGCAGCCAGTACCCAACAAAATGTACCTGCAGCCATAATTTCAAGAATGATGCACAACAAAATGATGTTGATACATAAGTTACAACTATATATCAACTAGAAAACAAACAAAGTTCATGAGTAATCCTTGTGTTAGTATAACTAACTGCAACTGAATTCAGAAGCAATTTAGTTTACCTGGTTAACTGTATGCTTAAGCCTACACTACCAAAAATTACCCCTATTGCAACGAACTTTTTTGCAAGGGTTCCAAAAGCGTTGCAATAGACCCTCTATTGCAACGGTTACAACCGTTACAACAAAAAATTGTTCTAGTAAAACTATTTTAAAATATAACTGTTTCCATTGTTGAAGAACCGTTATAATAGAGTGTCTTATGGCAACGGTTGTACGAACCGTTGCCATAGAATCATCTATGGCAACGCTTTATTGAATAAAAAAAACTATTGCAACGGTATAACTATTCCCACCAAAAAATTTTACTAAGTTCGCCAACAAAAACCCTTTATTCTCCAATCCGCCAAAAAAACCCTTTCATCACTTTTCATCTAGCATACTCCAATCCACCAAAAAAATTCACTAAGTCCGATCTGCCACTGCTTCGACCACCATTCTTCTCTGATTGTACCACTACTCCGACCACCGTACCTTGATTTCAATGTTGCTCTAGCCACCATTTTGAGTAGGAATATGTATTTGAATCCCAAGTTGGGTGGCGCTGGGGTTGGAGGTGGGTTGGTGTCTTAGTACCTATCAATTTTAGGTACAGTTTCTGTTTTCGCATTATATTTTGGGTATTTTTGGCTCTAGGTTAGAAACAAACAAAAATGGTTATGGATTGAGAAGGAGGATCCTCCGGATCTTGTTACTATTTTGGTACCTCCACAGGTTCTGGACTGATCTTTAAGGACAAATATTACTATGGTTTCTTCAATGCAGCACTAAAATTGCCTGCTCATTTTAAATTCGAAGTTGTTGTTGCCTTTTATGTAAGTTTCATTCATGCCCCCATAACTTCATCTTTTATATAATTGTGCAGTCTTATTCAACATTGACACATTTTGATTAATTTTATGGGATATATTTGTTACTTTCCATCAGTACATGTACCAAATAACTCTGTAGGCTTGGATGGATAAGGAAAAAACAACAACAAATATCTTAATATCTTTTCCTCTAGTGTGATTGATTTGAAAATGAGATTTCATAGTTCTCAATTCACACCACGCATGCCCCATAACTAGTACAATTTCGGTATTAAACTCTGCAAATTATGTATAGTTTAATATCAGAAATCAAATGTTGTATGTATGACTAATTAATCTCCACATAACTGGAAATCTGATTGATTTCTTTTTCACTGAATTATTAACCTTTATTGTAAAGAATCATATAACTGTAACGGTTTTAAAATCCATTTCAGAATATTGGCGTACATTATGATACGCGGAATTTAGGAGTTCTAAGTCCAGTCACGTTGAGCAGTCTCAATGTGGGGTCAAGAGACTTGGCAAAAAAAAGGTCCTACAAGGTTAGTTCATATAACTATTAGAATGAAATGTAGAGTGTCAATGCTTGAATAATTGATGATTTTCTTATTCATAGGTTGGTCTAAAAGGCGAATCGCTAAGTCTTCACACCTTAAGTGGCAGTTCTTCTGTTGACTGGGTTCAAGGTTCACTTGTGGCTCAAAAAACAACCCCTGACTTGGTACAAGGTATTTTTCAAGACGCTTATAATTTCAACTACTACATATAGACGTGTTTATATCAATCTCAAGATGTTTCCTAACATGTTGTAGCGCGACAGCGCATAGTTAATAGATTAATACATTTTCCAGGCAACATTTAACTCGCCTGGAGGATTCAACGAGAAGAAATATCATACTAATTATGGATAACCTTCTCAAAGATGGTAAGTGATATCCATAATTCGTACAACACTTAGTGAAGTTAGTACTAGATCAACTTTCTGTGGAGAATTTCACACGACAACTCAATCCAATGTTCCATACTCAAGACTTCGCAAAATTGGTAATTTTAGGTATCATGTCCCGTGATCGAGGCTGAAACCAAGTGGAAACCTGTTGGTAGTATTTGAAGAATGGTGTGGTAATCAAATAGGAATTTCTTTAGTAAGAATATCAAGATAAAAAGTTTGATTCTGGATGTGACAGTGTCTTGTGGTGTGGCTGTTAGGTAGTGGTGGAGCCTTTTTATGCTAAGGGGTGTCAATTGACACTCGTTCCTTGGATACATTGTTTAGTTAGTTTAAGTTTTTAGTTTTCAAGTATGACATACTTTTTGTGTAGAGAAGAGAAGTACCATGAACCAGAATACTGGAAATTTGATGAGGAGGGAAATCAGTATTTTAGGTATGCAACTGGACAAATATATGCGATCTCTAAGGATTTGACTACCTACACATCAATCAATGGGTACACCTTTTGCTTTATAAGTTTTTTCTTAAGCTTTCAGTTTAATGCATATCCATGTGCTTTACTGGTTACAATCTACTATTTATTCATAAAGAATTTCTCGTCAGGCACATTCTCCATAGGTATGCAAATGAAGATGTTTCTCTTGGATCTTAGTTTATTGGGCTTGATGTTGAACATATTGATGAATGAAGTTTGTGTTGTGGAACACCCCAGGTAAGACGCTAATGCCTATGACATACTTGGAAAAATAGGAGGTTTGAAGGTAGGGAGCGGAAGTAGGTCACCACAGTACAAGGAAGCTGGCCTCTCCACTAGATGGGTCTCTCTGCTCTACATTGCCTACTTTTTCTTAGGTGTTTTTGTTGTCAACAGGTACACTACCAACCATTTCCCTCCTTTCTATTGAAAAATCCTATCTTTTTTACTAATAATGTTATCAAGCTCGACTTTTTGAAACTCGGGCTGAAACCAGGTTAATAAATACTTAGCACATTCCAGGAAAAAAATAAGAATATATCTGCATTTTGTTCAACTGTTGCTGGGTGCCATCTCAGAATGATATATGTACACAATGGATTAGTATATTAAGGTTGTGCAACGACCTTCTTCTGTCTAACTTGGATTAACTAAATTGTATTTCTTCCACAAAATATAAAGCTACTTATAAGGTTCAGAATGTTACTGTCAAACCTGCCTTAGTGAGACCAGAGTCTAATTTTTAAGGTATAATATGGACCCGTGGTCTGTCTTTAAAACTAGATATGTTATATAGTGGTGAACTCGTTAGTGGTGCGCCCATATTCTAGAAATCCTATGAGAGAGCTCGTTAGCTTTGACTAATTTGGTTGAAGCCGTTGGCATATTCAGAGATCCTTCAAGTCATAAACTTGCATATTCAATATCTTTTGATGTGTCAATTTTCAAGATTCCATAAGCATATAATTTAAATGGACATGTCTTTGAAGATTCCATTTGTTATTTGATTCCATAACTTCATGGCTTTCCATGTATTGCAAATGCGTATATTTGTTAATCTATAAGAGGGACATCCTACATCTTATTTGGTGTTGATAGTTACTATGTGTAAATTGATAGTATTGCTACGTTGTTGTATTCTACGTATAATGTTAAAATTCTGTGTAAGTTTCTTGCAACATCTTGTAAGTTTCTTGCAACATCTTGTAAGCCTTTGACAACACATTGAGTTACTTTTTCTTAGGTTATTGACAGTTGCTCGTCCTGTTAGAATAGTGAACGATGCTTTATCTGTGGAATGTATGTCATAGGAACTTCATCCTGTTCTTGAGTGCGAGAAAAAGGCAAGTCAGTAGGAACGTGGTATTTTAGGCTTCATAGTCTTACAAAATAAGTAGATAAACTGATTCCCGGGTTGGTTGATGTTAATGCACGATACTTCTCTGGTAGCAGGAGATATTCTCTTCCAAGTTTCTAAAACACACGATGTAATCATGTTTTTTGTGCCCTCCCTTCAGTGTATAGGTTCTAAGCTAGTGATTATATTCATTAAAAGGAGAATTAAGTTTTGACTCTCACCTTTAATTCTGCTTAATAATCCGATATCATTGTGTGCCACAAAAATTTTAGGGGATTGGACAAAATAATATTTTCTCTGCAAATAAAGCTTGCTGCCGCTAGAGCTGCTAAAACAGAAAATGAAGAAATATCTACTCCTGATAGGAAACCAGTAATTGAGTCTTTGAATAACCGTTCTAAGGATTTCTTTGTATTGGGAATCATTACTGTTTTGTATTAATAATAGACTGAGATGATGACCAGGGCAACCCCAGGTGGAGTCTTAGATCATGCTATAGATGCTGAGGATGCACAACATAATAATTTTTTTCGACTGGTAAGTTCTCTGTTATAGTGCATATCAGGTAGAAGTATTAATGCTTATAAGATAATAAAAGGTCCACACTAATTAGGACAGTACAACATGAACTACATAAAATCGAGCTAACTCGGGCCACCTATAAGATATTTCATTATCCATGTTTCACCATTTGATCACGTCTCTATCCGATATTTATAAATTTAGGTTCTCTATGTTTATACTTGCATATAAATCTCTAAGAAGATTTGAGTCCTAGCGAACATTGGACCTAAGTAGTACAAATATGACTAGATCATTGGTGATATTTCCCTCTGTGCGAGCTTGCTTTTGTGTCCAAGACTTGCTATTTTGTTCAATTTTAATCACCGTGAATGTAACAATGGTTAACTTCTAATTTATGTGAATGTATGCCTTGGTGATTATTGATGATACCTATTTGTATAGGTAAGATGTATTGACTTTGTTGTGTTACAGAAATCTGTTTTATCCTTTTTTGTTTTGGATAAGTAGGAACTGTCTTATCCAACCATCAACTTTAATAAGTACCAAAATTTTGACCATAAATTGCTTTGCTCATGTAGTTAACTTTGTGACTCACTTCCATGTCCAACTACCTAAGTATTGGATGTGAGATGTTCTTAATTGCTGATACTTAACATGATGCACTTGGAGCTGTTGAAAACTCCACAAGCCTAGCACTCACCTTCCGTAGTAGATTGTCACAAATCAGAGTTAAGACTAGAGTTCAATTTATATTTTACTATAGATAAAAATGGGTTAAAAGTAAGAAATAACTGGATGTTCTGGTATGAATGATATTTTATCTTTTGAAAGGGAATCATAAAGATAGAATTTGGACATCAAATTTGAAAATCTCTTCGAAAATTTCTTTTAAATGTTCTGTAGAGTTGTCCCAAAATTGTTTTTGATCAGTAATACAAAATTGTATTGTAACTAGAAAATGAATTCAAACTTCTGAATAGAAAATCAAAGCTGAAAATTAATGTAACTTCACCCATACTTTACACCATCTGACCATGAGACATTACACTGGAAATAAGACTTATTTGGTTGTGCAACCTGAACTCACCTCAGCCCCTCTTATGTTTCATTCTGCAGTCACTTTTACTAATACATAAACATAAGTGTTACTTTTTAGATATAGAATTTAAGTTACAAATCTTCGAGGTCGGGTCTTTCTTTCTCTGGAAATATCTATAACATTGAAGTTGGTTTACATATTCCAACATGTTAAATTAGATATCTAAGGCTAAGTTTTCTATGCTGGTCCATTTTTTCTCTTTAAAATTCCGTTGGTTCCACTCTTTTGTTCATCAGTGAACAAGAAAGGTAGATTTTTTTTCAAGATGATTGATACCTGATAAACAATATATCTGTTTGATATTGCAAAAGTCTTATACCCTCCTTTTCCTTGTGCCAGTCTAATGTGATGTTTTTGTCAATTAAACAAATCTGATGTTCTAGGACAGTTCATGCCTTTGGTTGGGATGGATTGGTCACAAATAGGTGTTGCACATCTCTTTTCGGCTATCAAGGTCCTCAGACTTCATTTGTTTTCTCTTCTTCCCTTCTTTTGTGGCATATTATTCAAACTTCTTGCTGCTTCTGCTAATTTTGTAGTTCTGGCAAGTTATCTGTCATTATATACCAGTTTTTCTTGTACTAATTTGTATAAATAATTTATTCATTTGCTATTAAGATTGTTTATGTTCTATTTATAGGTGTTCTTCTATGTTTCAATTTAAAATTAAATATGTTGTCATTTAAGTGCTAATTGAGATTATTTTTTCTCTTTTTATAGATGTTCAAAATGAAGGAGGAGATGAAGAAAGTGACGAAGAAATTGACCTTACTTGAGAAAATTTACAAATTATTGAATTTTGTGAAACTTATCGCCACTCAAACTTGATACTTTATGGGAAAACTAATGACCGTTGGACTTTAACATTTTTCTTTTGGATTTAGATTACTAGTTTGTTGGATATTTTAATTTGAATTATTATTAATCAAAGATTTTGTTGTGATGTGCATATATAACTGTGTATTAATATAATTCTCTCTCTATATATATATCAATTGGTATTTGAACTAGCTGCAATAATAGGTGGCAAAAAATATTGCAAAAGATTCAAAAATTGTTGCAATAGGTGTCAAAAATCATTGCCATAGGTAGTGAAAAACTGTTGCAATAGGGTTATTGCAACACTTTTTTGTCGTTGCAATAAAGTCTATTGCAACGATTATTCACCGTTGCAAAACAGTCTATTGCAACATCTCTCATCAGTTGCAATACAGTCTATTGCAACAGTTAGAAACTGTTGCAATAGATTATATTGCAACTGTGAAGAATCGTTGCAATAGATAATTTGAACTGTCTCAATAGGAGTTACAAAAACCGTTGCAATAGATAGACCTATTACAAAGATTTTTGTAACCATTGCAAAAGTTGTTGTGATAGGTCTATCCCAATGCCCACATATGCAACGCATATAAAACCGTTGCAGTAGCTCTATGGAAACTGTTTTAATATCTATTGCAATGGTTTTTGAACCATTGCCATAGGGGTAATTTCTGGCAGTGCTAACATTTGTATTCTTTAAGTCTGAAGTTGCCCTGTCCACCTATTGAGAAGTCAAACCATATATATCTTTAGCTATGATTCTTTCCGTATCAAATATTAAATAAAACAATTAGATTACAGCACAGGTCTGCTCATTCTAGTTTAAGACAAACAACTCTCAACTCCACAACAAGTGGCTAATCCAAGTGATCAATTTCCTATAGCTCAAGTCCAAAAATTTAGCTTTTCTTCATGCCAAAAATTCAGATAGATGGCTTTTGTAACAACCCGAGACTACCCCCTAGTCTTCACACGGTGCTTGCAACCCCAATAATACTGAAATAATTGCGGAATAATAGGCTAAATTACATATGGTTCAAAACATCTAAAATACTGATAATGAATAATAACATCTGAATCTGAACTACTGTCTGAAAATCTAGTCTGAAAAGCCTCTAACTAAAACTGTCTGAAAGTGGAGTTGATAGAATAATCCCTCAACTAACTCCATCTCTAAAATACTGCTAAGCTGAAGTACTAAAATAAAATCATATCATCGACTGATGAGGACTCACTGCTAAATTGGCTACTGCTGGCTGAATTTGGCTAACCGCGGTCAGGAACCAGAGTGTCTGAACCTAAGATATAAAATATCATAGCATAAGAAATGGGTATGCGATCAGTACGTAGGAATGTACTGGTATGCTAAATGAGGTAAGGTTAAATGCATGGGTTCATATGTATGAACAATAACTAACTGAATTATATGCAAGAGCTGGATTAGCAGACATGGAAGATCTCTAACTACTGAACATATTGTGCATACAGTAACTAAGTATACTAGAACTGAATCTGATAACTGATAACTGAATATACTGATAATCTGAGATCACTGATAATTTGAATTACTGATAACTGAATGACTGTATCTGACCGTCCTGATTTTGTAGAACTAAACAGAGTTATATTCTAAAGACTGAGACTGAAACTGAACTTGAAAGAGTTCCCACTTAACCGACATGCCCCTGAGTAAGATAAGTGGGGTCCAACCTGTAACCCTAGTTAGAAGGGTACTAGTACCATACCATGGGGAAAGACACTGCTCTGGTACAAGCCTATCTGATGGGTGACCCTGAACAGAAAGTCAAGCCTAATATGATGGGTGAACCCTGGGAGGTAGCCAAGCCTTAATCTGACGGGTGACACCTCTCATCCTACACTGGATACGTAGTTC
Organism: Capsicum annuum; assembly: GCF_002878395.1. NCBI lineage: Eukaryota > Viridiplantae > Streptophyta > Magnoliopsida > Solanales > Solanaceae > Capsicum > Capsicum annuum. The sequence goes on from NC_061113.1 coordinate 94,356,833, forward strand.
TGTAGTGTGAGACTGCTACTAACGACTCTGTCTACCTGAAAGGAGAAGTCATCACCTCCACACTCACTAGGTACTAGTTCCTACTCCCAACTGAAATACACTGAACTGAGTATACTGAATTGGACTAGACTAATACTAAGATTACTGAGTTTTCCTAAGTTCTGTAACTGACTAAATTCTACTGAGGTCTATAACTGACTAAGAATACTACTGATCGTGACATGACTGATACTATTCTATTACTGGCACTATCTCTAGGTAAACAACTAAATTATCAGGTATTAAATACCCCCAGGACTTGATAACATAAATAGTAAAGCAAAGCATCATCTTGAATAACATAACAATGTTCACTTGGGCATAATTCATTCATCAAGACATTTCATCAAACATATGTAATGCATTAACTTTTACATAGATAGGAAATACATGTTAGCATGCTATAATGGCATTATTTCATTCTCATAGACAATTTATCAAACAAATAAGAAGCATACTTGTTTCATTAAGTCATAAACACTTAGAGTTAACATGGTTACAATAATCAACTTGCAAATTAAAGGTTTTATCATGAATATCATGTAATTCAACACATACTAGAATCAATTCTTGGAACATGTAATCTAAATCATGGATTAAAACTCAACAACACCATGAACATGAATTCAATCTAATTCAAACATGAAAATCATATATCATAAATCTTGTATTTCGGAAAAAGGATTATTGGGCTCCATGGAAGGTAAAGATACATGGATGAACATCTAACATACCTTAATTCGTGAGATTTTCTTGGAGTTCTTGGAGAGATTCTTCGGATTGACCTTGATTCTTGAGAGCTAGGGTTTGTTTTCTTGAGAGAGAAATACCTTTTGATTTTGGGGGAAAGTGAATAATGAAGGGTTTAAATATTTTTTAGGCTTAAATCCCACATCTGGGCAGAATAAAATCATTGGAAAAGACTAATTTAACCCTCGGTGCAACTTTATTTTTTTATGAAATTTTTCCAATCTGGACCCTTGGAGCGACGCGGCGCTATCGCGTTGTGTCACTGGAAAATGACAACTAGGAAATTGCATGGTGGCATGATGAGGTGGTATCGCATTGCCCCTTTGTTTGTGAACTGAAAGTGCATCGCGACACGGTGGAATCGCATTGGTACACTGGAAATTGACAATTGTGAACTATGTCTATGGCGCGACATGCCAATATCACGGAGCAACACTAGAAATTGACCATTGCTATTTTGACACACTCCGCGACGTACTACTGGCCTGAATGACAATGTTTAATGACTGAAACTTAAAATTGTCATAACTTCTTATTCGATTGTCAGATTTATGCAAATTTTATATCGTTGGAAAGCTAATTGAATTTCCTACACAATGGAAGGATCTAATCTAAAATTTATTGAGTAGTCGAAAAATTTTATTTAGGATAACCCAGAGGGTTTATCTAGGCTAGGGAAAAATAGGGTATTGCAATATCTCCCCTTTGGGAACATTCATCCTCGAATATGGATAGTTAAGCTGAGAGAGTACGGACATAATGAGTTTACATACTAAAATAGACATACACAAGTGAATCATGATTACATGACTGGTCTGATAGACTGAACTTACATACTGAACATGCATATCTGATGCATGATTACATGGCTAATATCTATTTATAAAATACATGACTTACATGAGGATTATATGAGATGGTAACTGATACCAAGTTTGTAATGGTACTGAATATGGGTCTGAGTAGGTTTAAGGAAGACTGTGATGATATACGATACACTATCTAACTAAAGGACGACTGAATAACTTCTACACACTACTGAGGCCTGAGGAACATATGGCATAAACTGAACTTCACAAACCATTTAGAGTGTAACATGAGTCATGAGAATTGAGCATACTGGGAAATATGAATATGTGTATCATGAAATGCATAACCTGAGTTTGGAATTTCTGAACTTGTGGAACCTGATTCATACTACAAAGTGAACTGAAACTCCTTATACTAGGAACTGTAAGCATGCATGGTCTGCTACCATGTACTATACTACCATCTCCTCCTTAGCTTAAAGTCGTCGTTCTATGTCTGTAGGTCACTAAATCAATAACCCTACTACTGTTTCAGGGTTTAACCTTGGTATAGACTGCTATGTAAGAAATTACAAAAGATAGAGAAGCTCATGGATCTAATAAGGCATAAACATATAAGTGGGAGGTTTGTAACTTACCAGTTACCACATCAAGAGGACTTTCCTGATCCTATCGGGATTGAAGTGCATAAAATATATTTAGACGCTGACTGTGGGTGGCACTGGAAGAGGAGCCCTACTGATTTGGGCGACTGGACTGAACTGGTGACTGATGAGACTAACCTTGAAAGGTCATATGCCTACCTCTATGAGTAGCTACTCGATACTCCCTGAGCGTATGACCCAGTTTCCCACAGCCATAACAAACATTACTTCCAGCCTTACACTTTCCCTGATGGTTTTACCATACTCTCCGCAAAATGGATTAGTACAACCATTTCTTAAGCTATCTTGGGTCATCGGTACACTGGCTGAGAATGGAGCTGGAACTGAAGACTTTGGATGAAACTGAGAATGGTTACCCCCATATGACTTAGGCTGATTGAAATTAAAGCTACCTGTTCTTGCCCTCTTGTTTTTCCTCTCCTTATTCTTAAGTTTCTGCTCTTCAATCAGTTGAGCATGGACCATAAGCCTAGATATTTCTATCTCTTTAATCAACATCGATGTTCTGCATTCCTTAACAACACGATATGACACCCCAGATACAAAAGTACTCATTCTGGACCTTATCTGCTACTACATGGGGAGCATACTTGGCTAACTAAGTAAACTTGAGGGAATACATTTTTTCACTCATACTACCTTGCTTGAGATTAATGAACTCTAATACTTTGGCTTCTCTCACCTCTAAGGGAAAGAATCTATTGAGGAAGGCAGTAGCAAACCTTTCCCACTCTATGGGCCCTGCATCTGTACCCATGTCTACCTTCTACTACTTAAACCACGTATGGGCTACATCTTCTAAACCTGATTGAGGAACTCTTATGGATCCTCTTCTAACTTAGATCCTGTAAAGGAAGGAGGATTTATTTAGGTAAAGAACTGAATCCTGGTTGCAACAGTACTTTCTAGTGGGTTGGCTAAAATAGCAGCTGGCCGTTTATTCTGGGATATGACTAAATTGGCTAGATTAGTAAATGCAGCTCTAAATTCTGCGTAAGAGACATGTTCGTCCAGGGGATCTACCTGAATGGGCTGACTAGTTTCTGTTTCTTCTTTCGTTAGTCCTTTTGGGAGGCATGTTCTATAAACAAAAGGAAAAAGTGGATTAGACTGAGAGATTAACTTGAGCTCATGCTCACTTGCACAACATAAATACTGAAAGTAGGAAAACTTTTCCTAAAACATCTCATAGCCTCCTATCCAAAAGTGTGACGCGCTACACACCCATGCACAAGACTCTACGTGATATAGCTTTTTAGAATCCGTTGGACACTATTGAACCTTAGGTTCTGATACCAAGTTTATAACGACCCGATACTACACCCTAGTCATCACACGGTGCTTGTATCCCCGAAGGATCACAAGCTAACCCATGAATGATATCTATTGTGAGCACTGAATAATAATACTAAAATAATTAGGGAATAATAGGCTGAAATGCCATGAGGTTCAAAATATCTAAACTACTGATAATGAATAATAACATCTAAATCTGAAATACAGTCTAAAAATCTAGTTTGAAAAGCCTCTAACTGAAACTGTCTGAAAGTGGAGTTGATGGGATGATCCCCTAACTAAATCCATCTACTAAAATACTGCTAAGCTGAAGTACTAAAATAAAAGCATATCTTGATATATGAGGACTCACTGCTAAATTTGCTACTGCTGGGTGAATCAGGCTAAGCACGATCAAGAACCAGAGCGTTTGATCCTATGATATGAAACATCATAGTGTAAGAAACGAGTATGCAATCAATACGTAGGAATGTACTGGTATGCTAAATGAGATAAGGCAAAATACATGGGTTCATATACATGAACAATAACTAACTAAATGATATGCAAGATATCGATTAGTAGACATGGAGGATATGTAACTACTGAACATACTGTGCATACTGTAACTGAGTATACTAGAACTGAATCTAATAATTGATAACTAAATATACTGATAATTTGAGATCACTAAAAATCTGATTTACTGATAACTGAGAGATTATATCTAACAGTTCTGATTCTGTAGAATTGAACTGAGTTCTATTTTGAAGACTGAGATTGGAACTGAAATTGTGGAAGTTCTCACTTAACCGACATTCCCCTAAGTAAACCCTATTTGGAAGGGTGCTAGTACCATGCCACGGGTAAACACATTATTATGGTCAAGCCTATCTAATGGGTGACCCTGAACAGAAAGTCAAGCCTAATTTGAAGGATGACCCCTAAGAGGTAGCCAAGCCTTAATCTAATGGGTGACTCCTCTCATCCTACGCTGGCTATGTAGTTCTGTAGTGTGAGACTACTACTAATGACTCAATCTTCCTGACGAGAGAAGTCTTCACTTCCACCCTCGCTTGGTACTAGTTCCTACTCCTAACTAAAAGACACTGAATTGAGTATACTGAATAGGACTGGATTGATACTGAGATTACTGAGTTTTTCGAAGTTTTATAACTGCCTGAATTCTACTGACTGAGAGTACTACTAATCATGACATGATAGATACTATTATGTCATTGCCACTAGCTCTAGGTAAACAGCTAAATTATCGGGTATTAAATACCCCTAGGACTCGATAACATGAAAAGTAAAGCAAAGCATTATCTTGAATAACATAACAATGTTCACTTGGGCATAATTCATTCACAGAGACATTCCATCAAACACTTGTAATGCATTAACTTGTACATGGATGGGGAATATATGTTAGCATGCTATAATGGCATTATTTCATTCTCATAGACAATTTATCAAACACATAAGAAGCATACTTGGTTCATTAAGTTATAAACACTTAGAGTTAACATGGTTACAACAATCAACTTGCAAATTGAAGGGTTTATCATGAATATCATGAAATTCAACACATACTAGAATCAATTCTTGGAATTTGTAATCTAAATCATAGATTAAAACTCAAAAAACACCATGAACATAAATTCAAGATAATTCATAAATGGAAATCATAAATCATAAATCTTATATTTTGGAAAAAGGATTCTTAGGCTCCATGGAAGGTAAGGATCCATGGATGAACATCTAACATACCTTAATTCATGAGATTCTTGGAGTTCTTGGAGAGATTCTTCGAATTGACCTTGATTCTTGAGAGCTAGGGTTTGTTTTCTTGAGAGAGAAATACCTTTTGATTTTAGGGGAAAGTGAATAATAAAGGGTTTAAATGATTTTAGGGCTTAAATCTCACATCTGGGCAGAATAAAATCATAGGAAAAGACTGATTTAACCCCGGGTGCAACTTTAATTATTTGTGAAATTTTCTCAATTTGGACCCTTAGCACGACACAGCACTATCACATTGTGTCACTGGAAAATGACAACTGGGAAATTGCATGGTTGCGCGACGCGGTGGTATCGCATTACCACTTTGTTTGTGAACTAGAAGTGCATCACAACTCGGTGGAATTGCGTTGGTACACTGGAAATTGATAGTTGTGAACTGGGTCTACGGCGCAACGTGCCAATATCACGGAGAAACACTAGAAATTGACAATTTCTATATTGACACACTCCGCGATGCGCTACTGGCCTGAATGACGATGTTTAATGACTGAAACTTAAAATCGCTATAAATTCTTACTCGGTTGTCGGATTTAGGAAAATTGTATATCGTTGGAAACCTAATTGAATTTCCAACGTAATAACAGGTTCTAATCTAAAAATTATTGAGTAATCTAAAAAAATTATTTAGGATAACCCATGTATTGAGGGTTAATCTTGGCTAGGGAAATATGGGGTATTACAGTAGTTGTGGATGTTGATTTAATGGGAATAGAAAAACACCTCACATAATAAACCTAAACCTACCTCAATTTAAAGAAGCCTAATTTTAGTTATGACTGATAATACCAAAAAAAAACTCTTTTTCAAATGGGAAGACGTAAAATAATTGGTTTTACTGCTTACTACTTATCCATGTATCTCGAAACTCCAGTTGTTCTTGGTCATTGTTGTTCAAAGAGAAGATAGACCATTAACTATATCTGTAGAAAATTAAAATCACCACTAGATGATTGTATACTGGAGTTCTATCAAGTGTCACGTAAGGTAGTAATATGGAAAGCAGTTACCTGAAACTGGGATCGCGCAACCTAAAAAGGTTTCATTTAAATACATTATTCCCAATAGATATAAAAATAACTTATCACACCCTAGAGTAATGCATAATTCTCTCAAAACTCCCAAAACCCCTATTTTCAATAGAGATAAAACAAACTTATCACACCCCTATCATGTACAACTAAAGGTAAATGCGGCAAGAATACTTGCTCTCCTCTGGCAGAGCTTCCATTTTTCTACTGATACACATTTTCCTGATATGAAGCTTAGCAAGAAGTTTAAAACTATCCATGAGGATTACCTTTCGACGATGGTGATATACAATGCTTCATGTGGGTGGCTCAAATAAAGAAATGGACGGTTCACTATAAGTTACCTGCAGTCAATTGTGATACATATTTGTGTGGTATGTATGGGAGATATAACAAATATAATGAACCTATTTGTGCATGTTTGGAGAAGTTTGTAGATAAATATCTACAATATGGGAAAAGGGTAATTGGATAGAAGGGTGTGTTCGGAGGACACCCTTAGATTGCTATAGGGAACATGTATTTCTAAGATATTCTAAAATCAAGTTGCCAAATACTAAGGACTCTCAGTACAATAAAACAATGACACTCAAAGAGTGTAGAAAAGTATGCTCCAGGAATTGCTCTTGCACAGCTTATTCAAGTCTAGATATAAGCTATGGAGATCAAGGTTGCTTATTATGGTATGGGGAATTAATTGACATCAGAAAACTTCCCGAAAGAGGAATAGATATTTTCATCAAGATGGATCCTTCAGAGCAAGTTAAGAACTTGTTTATGAAATTTCACCTGAAGAATTTCTTAACTTAGTTTTCACCAGACAAGATGGTACTATGAAAAGTTAGAGGTGTGTCTTTATTTACAGTGGCTAACTCAAAAAAATTGACTGTAGAATCTGAGGTAGGTTCAATAAGAAAAAAGGAAAAGATACTCACAGTTAGTTTCTCATTATTCACGGAAACAATTCTGTTGATCCTGATTTGGTTGTGGTAAAGATGGAAAAAAAAGAAACTGAAATTTAGAGACGATATAGAGTTTCCACTGTTACTATTTTCAACAATAGAAAGATCCACAAAAAACTTTTTATTCAATCAGAAGATTGGAGAGGGTGGAGTTGGACCTATTTTCAAGGTATACAATGTAAATTTGTTGGAAGGGTAACTAGTTTATGCTCAAGATCAGAGTATTAGAGATTATTTTCGATCTGCAATATTCTCGTCTTTGTAAAACCTATGTTCTAATATAATACATTTTCTATTTCTAGGGAGTGCTGGAAGAGGGACAAGAAATTGCAATAAAGAGGTTGTCAAGGACTTCCATGCAGGGACTTGATGAATACAAGAACAAAGTTATCTATATTTCCAAGCTTCAACACCAAAATCCTATGAGACTTTTGGGTTGCTGCATCCAAGGAGAAGAAAAGATGTTGATCTATGAATACATGCCTAACAAAAGCCTGGATTTATACATATTTGGTTTTGATATCTGACCTATTACAGAAGCTAAGATGATTTGATACTATGATCTATTATTCAAAACATTAATGAAGCTACTAATAAGAAAACTTACTTTATAGATAAAACAAAGAGTAAATTACTTGATTGGCCAAAGTGGTTTGACATCATTAATGGAATCGCTCACAGGTTATCATATCTTCATCAAGACTCTCAACTACGAATTATCCATAGAGACCATAAAGCAAGCAATATTTTGCTAGATAAAGATATCAGACTTTGGCATGGCTAAAAGTGTAAAACTCAACCCATACAACTGGTAAAACTTAACTCAATCCAAGTACAACTATCCTATAAGAAAATTACCATTACCAACAACAAGGACAACGAATCTATGAAACATCCATCAAACACAACATAAATAAGTATAGAGGGAGGAAAGAACAAACAGTCAAGAAAAAAATCAAAAGGGGTCCAAAAGATAAAAATCCCGAAATACGATGTAGGGTTATTTTATTCTATGTTTTGTTAGAAGTATTAGCTAGTCCCAAGATTAATTATCCCATCATTTATATTATAATGATGTGACAAGTTATCCCATGGGATATCCCAATCCATGGGATAATTTTTTCTATCCCATTCCCAACTAAACGACCCCTAAAAACATATATCACTCCAGCCGAAGTTGCTCTAAAAATTGTTCAAATTCATTTTCAGTATGCGAAAAATGCCAAGAAGGTTGGTAATAGAGGGAGTATTTTACAAGGATAATTGCAAATAATTGTACTACTCCTATATCACAACAAATATCAAAAATTTAACACTAATAACATAAATTGATCAGTCGTATTTACTCCTAAATTGTTCAAATTAACTTTCAATGGGCGAAAAATGCCAAACAAGCTATTACAATAGGGTTGTGAAACTAAAAGTACTCCTATATCTTCAGAATATCTAAAATTATCATTAAAACATAAACTACTCCCAAAATTTGTTCAAATAAACTTTTAGTAAGCGAAAAACACCAATCTTACCTCAAAATCGTCAATTAGAAGTATACATTAACCTTAAAATCCATAAATTCAAGCTTAGTTCTAAAACAACAAAGATTTCTAAAGAAACAATGCTAAAAAAATATTGAAATGCCAACTCACCGGAGCTCCGATCATTGTTAACTTTTTCGTCTCCTTTTCGGCTGCGATTAATTCATCGGACAACGCTGAAATGCCAAAATACTAAGTCATAAATTTTGATTCATCGGTCACCGAACAGTAATAATGGTTACTGCTAATCTAAAGCTTCCCTTCAAATCTAAATTTACAATCTATTCTCAATTAGACAATGAGATACTACTACGACAACTTGAGGAAGCATGAGGTGATTCTTCAATTAGACTTTCTGGCTCGATTAGCCACTTTTTGGGATCCCATAAATAATTAATGATCAATTATTGAGATAGGGTTTTAGGGTTTTTAATGAGAAAAAAATAGGGGTTTTTTATATATGTTTTATTGAGAAAGGAAAAAAATGTTCTTCTGGCATATGTTGTATTGATAATTTTGGTAGAGTTAATGAAATATTATGGATGAAACTAATAAGAAATGAAATAGATGATTTTCCTCTTTACGGCCCCGTTTTGCCATGAAAATTACCTTTTTCCAGAGTTGGAGTTTGAGTTGAATATGAAGATGAAGCTGAAGTTAAAGTTAAAGTTAAATTTGAAGTTGGAGTTGGAGTTATGTTTCCTATAAATATAAATTAAAGTTGTTTTTGAAATTTTGTGAGAGAAGTATGAATGAAAAAAGTGAAAACAAGTAAAAGTTGTTTTCAATTTTTCAAATAATTTTTCGGAGTTGGAGTTAGAAAATTCATGGCCAAATGGATCGTATTTTAACTTTTTTCGCTAAAGTAAAATAATTTTCAGAAAAAAGAAAAAAAATTCTATGGCCAAACGGCTACTAAGTGTTATCATAGATGTTTTTATGTCAACGATTTTAAAAGTGTTGCAATATATAAATCTATGACAACAGTTTATTATGTATAGCGATGGTTATAGTGCTAATAGAGCTTTTATTTTTGGCAATGGTTAGAAGCGTTGCCATAGATACTCTATAGCAATAAATTTGCTATTGTCTCCAAAAAGTGCATTGTCATAAACCCAATTTCTGATAGTGTATGACAATGATCTATTTAATGTAATGATTTGTTGGATTGAATGAATAAATAATCATTCAATAAATAATAATATATCAAACTGCATGGTTTATATTATATCCTAACAATCTCCCACTTATACTCATAAACATGCACCCAAAACTCTAACACCTAATCCTTCTACATGCCTTTTAAAAGGCTTCTGTGGTAAAGCTTTTGTAAAAAGTCTGCCGAGTCGATTTCTGATGCAATCTTTGCAACCACCACATCTCCTCTCTGTACTATATCTCGAAGCAAATGATATTTATGATTAATGTATTTTGCCTTCTAATGGCTCTGTGGTTCCTTGGAATTTACAACTGCGCCACTATTGTCACAATAAATCTTAAGTGGCACTTCTATCCCAGGGATAACTGTCAAGTCTTTGAGAAAGTTTCAGCCATACTTCTCCTTAGCTGCCTTAGAGGCTACAACATATTCAGCTTCCATGGTGGATTCAGCAACACAATCTTACTTGATGCCCCGACAAATAATGGTTGCACCTTTCAAAGTAAACATATTTCTAGAGGTCAACATTCTAGAGTCCTTGTCAGACTAGAAATCTGAGTTTATGTACCCTATAGTCACCAACTTATTTGGTTAGTAAACTAGTATGTAACTCCTTGTCCTTTTTAGGTACTTGATTATATGCTTAACTTCTATCCAGTGTTCTCCCCTAGGGTTAGACTAAAATTTGTTAATCATGCCTATGGAAAATAAGATATCGGTCTAGTGCACAACATCGCATACATGAGGCTTCCCAGAGCTAATGCATAAGGAAGGTCCTTCATGTTTTCAATCTCTTATCTGTCTTGGACATTAATCCTTAGAAAGAGAAATTCCCATGTCTAAAAAAAATAAATCCTTTCTTGGAATCATGCATGTTGAACCTGATAAAAATTGTATCAATATAAAAATCTTGAGATAAGCCTAACATCCTTTTCTTGCGATTATGTAGAACCTTGATCCCAAGGATGTGAGCAGCTTCTGCCAACCTTTTATATCAAAATTACTAGATAAACATCCCTTAAATGAATTCAACAAGCCCATATTATTTCCCATGAGTAATATATCATCTACATACAATACTAGAAACACTACTTTATCCACAAACCACTTTTTGTACACACAAGGCTCATCAAGACATTGCTCAAAACTAAAGGTTTTAACCGCATTGTTAAAACATGTGTTCATGCACTAGAAGCTTGCTTTAATCCATAAATGGATTTTTTAAGATTTCACAACATATTTTCTTTTCCTTTTTCAATGAAACCATATGGCTATTGGATAAAAAATGCTCTCATCCAGACTTTCCTTAAGGGAAAATGTGTTGACATCTATTTTCCAAATATCATAGTCATAATTAGTAGCAATGGATAAGAGAATTCTAATAGACTTAAGCGTGGATACTGGCAAAAAAGTTTCCTTATAATCGATTCCTTCTTTCTAAGTAAACCTTTTTACAACAAGCCTAGCTTTTTAAGTTTGCACTTTTCCATCTATTCCTCTCATTTTCTTATAGATCCACTAGCATCCAATGGGTTTGACTTCATCTAAAGATGGTTTTACAAGATCCCATACTTTATTAAAGTACATAGACTCCATTTCTAATTTTATAGCAATAATTTATTATTTGCCTCTTTATTATATAGTGCTTTATCGTAATTCATGGGCTCAGCATTCAACTTTTTGGGGATTCTGTCAAAAGTCTCTCCCAAAAGTACATACCAAGATTATTTTCTTATTTCTCTCCTACTACAACGAGGTGATGTAGTTGTAAGGGTCGGTATAGAGGCAACTACACCATTATTGTCTTGTGGTTGAACCACAACATTTGCTAGATTTTAAGTCTCAATGTTATCCTCATTACATTGAGGTGTTGGGACATCAATAACTTCTTCCTCTTGTGCACCCTTATAACTTTGATGTAATGGATTTTCAGGAACTTGTACTTATGGAACTGTATGTCTATTAACATATCTCCCATTACAAAAATACAATAGTATGTGATAACGCTCAACTTACTCCTATTCACAAGGGGTATGGCGGTCATTGTCAATATTCCAACTCGCATTGGGGTCGAATCCATAAGGAGTGAAATGTAAATTTCAAGTCCTATGGGTGCTGTAATTACTAAAGGATACCCAAAATGTAAACAAAACCAACATTTGAAATAAAATAAGGGTGTGGTTTGAAGTTCGTTTATAATAATCTTTAGTCAAATAACACACTAGTATAATGTTTTTGATGTAAAATCATGTTTGAAGGTAATCTCAGGACTATGCCTCCCTAAAAACAAAGAGCCTCCCTAAAAACAAAGAGCATGTGGGTTAATAATGGTTTAACATGAATCTTAGTTGTCAAGTGAGAGATAGGATAGTTCGAAGGTCTTCTTGGTTAGCCTTTCAATACAATCACAAAGATATCACCCATTGGCTCTTTCGATCACCTAATAAGTGTGTCATTCATAGTCACCCAAAACCTTAATTAGACATCCCTATTTCTAGTAAAATGCCTTTGATATTACTTACCCTCTATTTATACTTATGTCTAATATTGTAAAAAGTAGTACACCACATGCTTAATTGTCCAGCATTGGCTTGTCCCCCTTTAGCCCTCTCTTAAGGATGCTATGGGTTCCATATGTTCGCGTTCATCCCTTTTTCAAGGATGATAAAGGTTTTCTAGAGTTTGGGGTTTTCACCCATCAAACCCCTTTGGAGATTTAGGGTTTTCAGCCATAAATTCCGACTATTAAAATCAAACAATGGTGGAATTCGTACTTAACAACTAAAAATCATGTAAACACAATAAAACCCACACACAATTACACTTTTAGTTCAACATAATCCCAAGACTAGAGAAATTAGCTACTAATGAGATAAGGAGAAAGAATTATACCAAGTAATTCATCCATGGTATTCATAATAATAGAAGGTAAAGATAATCTTCACTTCCACACTTCAATTTCACCAAATTCTCCTTGGAATAACAAGTACAATAAAGATAGAAATAGATTTTTCCCTAAATTCTAGGGTTTTAACAATTTTAAGTTTTTTTTTTCTCATTTCAATCTACTCTATTGCATAATATCCCTAGGTAAAAGAATTTTAGGTCTTCTATAGGAATTTGATCCAACTATCCTATTTGACCAAAATGCCCTTTCTCATTAATCACATTAGGCCGCAATCACATAGGCTTGACCGCGACCATGATTAGCTCATGCGACCACAATAGATGACCTTAATCACGATAACTAAGATCATTCCAACTTCAGGGCTTCAGCTTTACTTTCTTGCTTTCTTTTGATCATTTTTAGCCCCAATCCACATTCTTTCTATCTCATCAACTCTGTGCCTGCAAAATATGGATATTAGTGCATTTAATAACAATGATGGTATTTATTTATTCAAAACAAGGTAATGTACACGAATTATAAGTACAAATGAGTGGTAAATCACCACCCATCAATGCCCCCATCTTAAAGCCTTTGTTTGTCCTCAAGCAACGCTACCTTTTACCATGAGACACTACACTTTTATGCCCAATTTTCATGCCTCAAAGATCACGATAACTTCAAAAGCTTAGTTTCTACCATAATTAGCTCATCGCACATGGGCTAATCTATTCTTACTACACCCCTCATCATAAAATATGATATTTAAGAATGCACAAGACTTCCAAGAACAACTAAGTAACAACAACCATTACTCTAAAAGTGACTCACTTTTGACCAAAACTAAGTTATACTCCATTTGCCTCATTGCTCGGAAGGTGACAAAATCACCCACCTCAACTCATTCACATGCCTCCTCATAAGAAAGAAAATTTCACACACCAAGCTACCAAATATACAACAAGGAATTTATGTACAAAAGCTCTCTCCCTCATAAAAGAAATCTTTTTGTCAACAAGTGTCATACAATAGGCTTTCCCCTATTTTCAATCACCACTACAAAGAAAGTAAATGGTTGAAGATATTAAAGGACTTTTTGAGCTTACAATGTAGGTTCAGGTTAGGGTAGGATATCATTTGGGAACAACATAGCTATACCCTTTCTTGACCATCTACATCACATTATTTAATCTTCTATTTTGATAATGGGACACTCCTCTTTGATGTTTTCTCTTTTCACATGCATACTTTTTGCCTCTTTTGTTCACCCATTTTCTTTTATTTCTTTTTCTTACAATTTTCATGCAATTCTTCCTTTGCTTGACCCTTTCTTATTCTATTCATTTGTTTTCTATGCTTTGGTACTTAGGAATTTCACTAAAAAATTTGTGTCCCTAAACTTAATTCCATCAATATTCACCACCCCAACTTAGGCTTTTAGCCTCAAGTTTCATTTTTAAGTTCAAAGAAGGTATAATTCAAAAGAGGGATAAAAAGAAGGATTCAAGACTTGTAATGTATGTGCCAAGGAAAAGGTCCAAAGTTTCAAAGTAGGTAACTAAGGGTTAAATTTATGCATGGGTGGGCTTTTTAGGTTAAAGTGGTTTCCAAATTCATAAAGATGACCTAAGATTATTTCTCAAACCGAATACAATCAAAATTAGCTTTGAGAGACTAACAAGGCAAGTTCTAGATAAGACAAATATACAATAGATGAATGCAAATATCTCACCACACATGGCATGGAAAATTTGCCAAGGAGGCTCAGTTATTGTAATACCTCGTACGCTCCAAGCTAGAAAATAAACTGTTGTTCCTACATGTGAAAACCTCTAATCCTGTAATTGATATTTGGGTAAAAGTTATTATGAACATTATCCTAGGGAGAAGAGATCTTATTATGTTTAGAACATGTTCATAAGATTCACTTAGAGTAATGCGAGCTAAGAGCTTGTGAATTGACCAAGTTTTGGAGGTTGATTTCATAAGGGTCTTCTTTAAATGAGTATAAATTTAATTATATTTAGAATATGTAATATTAAACCCACCAAATTGTAGATAATCAAATCATCTTTCCAACGATACCAATTTTACTTAAATCTGATACCCGAGTGAAAAGTTATAGCATTTTTCGTGTAAAATAATAGATCCTGCGATTACACCGCTTGCCGGAGCCTATAGCGGTGGAACCAATACCACTCAGTGGTAAGACTCAAAATAGGGATTGTATAAAATAGTAGGTCACCACTATTACCCCACTCAGCAGTGCCTATAGCAGTGAAACCAATACTGCTCAGCGGTAAGGCTCAAAATTAGGATTTCTACTGAAACTTTTAATTTCCCAGGGACAGTTTGGTTTTTTCCCATGGCCCAAATCCCTATAAAACATGGTATTAACCTCCAAAATCACATTTGGTCAACTTTTATTCAAATTCTCTTAATTTAAAACCATTCTCTCTCAAGAACAAACCCCAGCCGTTTAAATATTCAAGCTCAAGTTTAAGAATACCACAAAGAACTTTCAAGAATTCTTCAATTAAGGTATGTTAGATATTCATCCATGGGCCCTTTTCACCCATGGAGTCCAATAATCTATCTTTTATGTTTTAAATTATGAAATTACATGTTTATAATGATTTATCTCCATGAAGCTTTTATGAATTTCAACTATACATGATGTTTACAATCTATTTTCGTTGAAGACAGCCCTTACACGTTTGAAGCATGAAATTTCATTGTTAAATCCCTAAGTATGGTTTTAGTATTGTAATTGTCCTATTCCGATATGTTTCACTCATTCCCATGCATAACCCCATGAATTTCAAGAGTTATCCAAGAGTTTTGATAAAAAGAGCCCTTACATATTTTAAAGTTGAAGTATGTTTAACTATACCTTGGTAATTTGATTTCAAGTTATGATTTTAATGATTTACATATGGAATTTATTATAGTATGTTTTAAATTTTGTGGTCTCCATATCATGTATACATGAATTCAGAATAAACCCTCAGTTTATGATTTGGTCATGTGATTGTGCTATCTTAGCATGCTTAAAAGAACCCCCATGTTAAAGTCTTGACCCCTATGTGATTTATGAAATGCTTAAGTGTATAATTATGAACAGTGATTTCCCTTCCATGGTTTTGAATGCTTTCATGTGTCCTTATTATTATTACTATCGAGTCCTGACGGTCATAAATACCTAAAATTTAGTTGTTTACTTAGCCTCGGTATTCTTAGAATGGTTTCAAACACGTATGAACATTATCAGTTCAGTCAATTATCATATCAATTAAACTTAGTACTTTAGTCTCGTAATCAGTGTTAGTTCAGTTGGGAGTAGGATTCAGTACCGAGTGAACCCAGAGATGGTTCCATTCCTGTTAGTATGGGGTTTGACCCTTAGAAGCAATCCTTGAGTTATAGAACTACATAGCCAGTATAGGTTTGAGATGTCTTCTTACTATTTTAGGGTTGACATATATCTCATGAGTCATCCTAAGTTTAGGGCTGACAAGATGTCTTCCTGCTAGTTTAGGATTCACACAACCATTGTTAGTACTCATGGCACGGTACTAGCACCTTCGAACTGGGTTCACAGGTTGGACCCCAATCACCTCAACTTAGGCGCATATCAGTTAGATGATACCTCCCACAATTTTAGTTTTAATATTTATTAAAAAATTCAGCTCAGTTTTTCTTGTCCATAGCATATAGTTTATCAATATTCATTTACCAGATTTCAATATTTCAATTTACAGACTATTTTAGAATCATGCTATATGATTGGTCATGCATTCTCAGATTTTATAGCATTCACACATTTATATCAGTTATCCAGTTACCTCATGCTACTTATTTAGTCAGTTATTACTCATGCACATAACCCATGCATAACAGCCTAACCTCATCTAGCATACCTGTACATTCAAAGTACTGATCATGTATTCATTTCTTGTGCTATGATGTCTCATATCATAGGTTTGGACACGTAGGTTCCCGACTATACTTAGATATTCTAGCACATCAGCAGCAGTATTCAGTTAGAGGCTTTCAGACACTTTTAAGTAGTTATCCAGTTTTTAGTTGATTGTCAGTCTTTACCTTATTACTTTAAGACAGTTGTTTCAGATTTAAGAGTTTAGTAATGTCGTAGTACTATAAAACCTTATGGAATATTTAGTTCCTTCATATATGTGTAGTTTTTTATTAGCAGTTTTTTTCAGTACTCACAATAGGTATCAGCTCATGGGTTAGCTTGTGGTTACTTATGACTGTAAGCACCGTGTGGCATCCAGGGTGTACTCCCGGGGTGTTACAAACTTGGTATCAGAGTCTAAGGTTTTAAAGTATCCTAGGGAGTCTGAAAGCCATGTTGAGTAGAGTCTTATACATGGGTGTGAAATATGCCACACTTATGGACAAGAGCCTACACGAGGTTTTAGGAAAAGTTTCCCTTCTTTCAGTATTCATATTATGTGAATGAGCATGAGCTTAATTTAAACTCTCTTTTTAATTCAATCTTTTTCCTATTCATGGAACTTGACTCCCAGAAAGACTAACAGAAGGAGAAATGGGAATCAGCCCACATCTCCACCTGTTCAGGAAGATCCCTTGAAGGAGCATGTTTCTCATGAGTGATCTGATATAATTTTTTTTAAATACTCAGTTATTTTCAGTTTAGATCCTGTCATTGCATAGGAAATTGAATTATCTTTCTAATGATATAAAATTCACCTAAATCTGATAATCGGGTAAGAATTTATGATCATTTTAAGTTTTAGTCGTTAAACATCGTCATTCGGGCCAGTAGCGCGTCGTGGAGTATGTCTAAATGAAAATTGTTATTTTTCAGTGAGCCAACACGAGCATCGCGCCACCATCCAATTTCCTAACTTTCACTTTTCCAATGTTGCTCTGTGATAATGGCGCATCACGCCAAGGCCTAGTTTCCCATCCATTGAGGCACCACAATGGCACCGCGTCGTGCCACCAGCCCAGTTCCCAGTTGTCCACTTTCCAGTGAGCCGACACGATTGTACTGCATCATGTCGGGGTGAAATATTAGGATTTTTAGCTTCTGTTATTTAATTTCAGGGGCTGTTTGGTCAATTCTTAAAATCTCTAATTAGCCTAAACATGGGATTTATACCTTCAATAGCCTAATACATCATTATTCACTCACTTTCCCAAGATTTAAATTCACTCACTTTCCCAAGATTTAAAACATTCTCTCTCAAGAAGCAAAAACCCTAGCTTCAAGAATCAAGGTCAATTCTCAAGAAATCCTCCAAGAACCTTCAAGAACTCTTCTTCTTATGTATGTTAGGTGTTCATTCATGGATACCTTTCACCTATGAATTCCAAGAACCCTTTTTAAACATACAAGATCTTAGATTCATGATTTTCATGTTTGAATTAGATTGAATTTTTTATCATGATAGTAGTTGGGTTTCAATCCATGATTTAATTACAAGTTTTAGGAAAATTGAATAGCATGTGTGATGAATATGTGATTATCTTTATAAACCGTTGAATTTACAAATTGATTAATGTATTATGATGAACATGTGTTGTCCATTATCATATAAATAATCCATGCCCCCCAAGTGTTTGCTAAATTTCCTATATGATGTAAATAGTGGAATCATGACATGTTATTATGTGGTCTCAATCATGTACAATCTTATGCCCTACAAGTGCTTAATGAAATGCTTATGTGATTTTAGTGAAAGCATGACATATTAAATGTGATCCCATTCATGCAAAAGTTCATATATATCAAGTGTTTGACAAAATGTCTAAATGAGTGCATTATTAGCAAGAAAGTATTGTTATGCCTTTATGATCATGTTATGTTTTTATTTATATGCTATTGAGTCCTGAGGGTATTTTATACCAGAAAATTTAGTTGTGTACCTAGAGCCAGTGTCAGTTATAAAATAGTATCAGTTATGTCCCGATCAATAGAATCCAGTCAGTTACAGAACTTAGGAAAACTTAGAAAAACTCAGTATCAGTTCAATCCAGTTTCATATACTCAGTACAGTGTCTTTTAGTTATGAGTAGAATTTAGCGCCGAGCAAGTGCAGGGATGACGACTTCCCCATCAGAGAGGCAGAGTCATTAATAGCAGTCCCTGTACTCCAGAACTGTGTAGCCAGTGCAGGATGAGGAGTCACCCATCAGACTATGATTGACTACCTCCCAGGGGTCAACCATTAGATTAGGCTTGGCTCTACCCATGTGTCACCCGTTAGTTAGGCTTGTATAATGCCCCGCAAAATCCTCTTCCTGTCTGAGCCTTAGGGCATATTTGATAAAGCAAACAATTTGAGTCTAAATGTTTCAAAAATATCTTCCCAAGTATGAAATATTTTGAATCATATGGGAATCTATTTGATCATGAATTAAGATCATAGAGGTCCCCTAACTCAAGGACGAGTTGAAAGCTTTCCTATCATTCAAGTTTTAGTGAGCGTCAAAACTTTGGTCAACTTCAATCAATCATCATTCTTTGTATATATAAAATTAGAGGACCCACTATATATGAAATAAAATATCTTTGAAATATGTTTCCAACGATACCAATTTCGTCAAAAACCAATATCGGATCAAAGAGTTATGTCCATTTTACTCCAGCATGTCAGGCTGAGAAACTAAGTGACGACATTCGTGATAAGCTGTCATGAGCGTGATAACCTATCACCAATGTCATCATCCCCGAGTAGATTTCTACCTTTAGTGATGGCATTTTATGACAAGCCATCACACCTGTGATAGCCTATCACCAATGTCGTCAACCTTAACCAGAAACTCAAAATTTCACCCTTTTATGACGACAATTCATGATGACCTATCACCAACTTGACGGCTTGTCACGGATGTCATCAACTATTTTTTTTCAGCAATTTAAGGATGTTTTTGAAAGGGTATTTTTCTCTTTTCCCACCTTTTGGAGGTATCTATAAATATGAGGAAGCCCATCCAAACCCTAATTCTTTCATCTACTCCTTCAATTCTCTTAAGAGAAAATATCTAGGATTTATATTCAAGAACCCTAATATTCCAAAAAATTCATCCATAATTCTTCAAGATTTTTTCAAAATTAAGTTCCTCATAGTGTGGGCTTCAAGAATTATTTATTTCAAGTGCGGATAGGGTCTCAAGAATTAGATTTCATCCAATTTCAAAGATTAAGGTATGTAGATATTGATTCTTGGGTCCTTTTCATCTAAGAAGCTCAAGAACCCTTTTCAAAACTCAAGGATTTTATGTTTATGAGTTGTTTATGATTTGTATGAGTTGAAATTGATGTTACATGTGCTGTTGAGTTTTGATTCATGTTTGTTTACAAGATTCATGAGCCTTGACCCTAGTAGGTGGAATCCATGTGATATTTATTATGAATCTTCCTTATGCTACTTTCCATGTGATGTGTTCATGTCAAATGGGCATAGAAATGGTTGAATAAGAGAATTATGTCCTCCATAGGTTTGGTAAAGAGCTTAGGTGAAGCATTAGGGCCATTATAGTATGTTGAATAGGAAACCCCAAATTGTAAGTTAGTTTATGTATGCCTAGTGTTTGATAAAATGCCCAAGTAAATGAATTATTCCATGGTAGTAGGAAATCCCCAAATAAGTGTGAACCTGTGCTTGCCTAGTGTTTTATTGAAGGACCTTAGTGAACAAGTGGAGATGTGAGAGTAGTAAATTCCCTAATTATGTTCTCTTGATATATGCTAAGTTTTTAATACATGCCAAGTGGTTAGCAAGTAAGTTTTGACATGATAGTATGAAGTTTCCCCAAGACATGTGATATCCAAAAACATGCCAAGACTGATATAGGTATGAAATAGTTGAGGTAAAACCTGGTTGAATAGAGTATGATCTAGTAGCATGTTTTCCCTACGTTATTATATAATTATGATTCTGAGATGCTTAAATTGACCCCTTGGCGACTATGATGATGAATAGACGTTTGTGATCCTTAAATGCTTGAGGTGATGTCTTAATGATTGTGGGAATGAACATATGATATAATTCCTAATTACTTGAAGAGATGCTTTATTGATTGTGAAGATGTTTTAATGTTTGTGATGATGAATGAATGCTTGTGATGATGAAAGAATGATTGTGGTGATAACTAGTCAAGAATGATTATGCTTTACTTTTATATTGTCGAGTCCTGGGGGTATTAATACCCGACAATAGAGTTGTTGTCTAGAGCCCGTGTTAGTTTCTTGATAATTTTAGTCGAGCCATGATTCTTAGAACTTAGAGAACTATAGAACTCTGTATCCTCAGATAAGTGCAGAACTTAAGAAAGCTCAGTAATCTTAGTTATCTCTGTAATATCTGTATCACTAGTAATCTAGCCTCGGTTCTATAATTAGCTTAGATCTAATAGTATTCAAGTGATTCAATTCTAATCTCAGAAGCGATTAGAGTAATCTATTCAAGCTCTGTATCGTCAGTCAGATACCATGATTCGATACCTTTTCCATCAGATACGGAACTAAGTAATATCAGCGTAACTTAGTCAGATCTTTTGAGAAACATGATCAGTGTCAGATTTAGTTCAGTTGTGTTTAGTTAAGATTTTAGTTCAGAGTCTTTTAGTTGGGAGTAGAAACTAGCACCGAGCGGGGGAAGGGATGGCGACTCCCCATCAGAGAGGTCAAGCCGTTAGGAGCAATCCCTGAACTTTAGAACTGCATAGCCAGTGCAGGATGCAGGAGTCTCCATCAATAGAGGTTCTCATTGTCAGAGAGGTTTGACTATTATATTATCTCAGGCCGACTTCCTACGAGGGTCATCCCGTCAGAGAGGCTTGACTAGAAAGGTCTTTACCCGTGGCATGGTATTGATACCCTTTCAGCTGGGTTACAAGTTGGACCCCACCTGTGATAGGTTGGGCCATGTCGATTAAGTAACTACTTCCCATAGTTGTAGTTTTAGTATCAATCTTTAGAAATCAGGACTGTGTGGTACGGTGGTCTATCTCAATGAGGAACTTGGATAGTTCCATTGATTTATGGACCATCCCATCAGATAGGCTTGGTCTCATATACAGATTCTTATTATCATATCTAGAGATCTCTCGTCAGAGAGGCTTGATCTCAGTCTCAGACCATGTTGAGTATACTTATTATCATATCTAAAGATCCCTTATCAGATAGGCTTGATCTCCATCTCAGATTCTGTTGAGTATTTTTGTATTTAGATTCAGATATTATCATACTTCTTATCATTGATAATCACTTCTGGAATAATCTATTAGAAAATTTAATCTCTAATTCTATCAGTCGAAAGCAGTAAGCTCAGAATTTAATCCTTGATGTAAGTACATCCAAACTCTCAGTTATCAGTATTAGATAAGTCAGTGATGCAGTATCTCAAAGTCAGTAGTGAGTTCAGTCTGCAGTAAAGTGGTATTCGAGTTTCAATATCTAGAGTTGTGGTGATTAAATTTTGTGACAAGCCGTCACTCCCGTGACGGCCTATCACCAATGTCATCAAGCTTAACCAGAAACTCAAAATTTCACCCTTTTATGACGACAATTTGTGACGACCTATCACCAACTTGACGGCTTGTCACGGATGTCGTCAGCTATTTTTTTCCAGCAATTTAAGGATGTTTTTGCAAGGGTATTTTGGTCTTTTCTCACCTTTTGGAGGTCTCTATAAATATGAGGAACCCCATCTAAACTCTAATTCCTTCATCTACTCTTCCAATTCTCTTAAGAGAAAATATCTAGGGTTTTAATTTAAGAACCCTAATCTTTCAAAAAGATCACCCATAATTCTTCAATATTTCTTCAAAATTCAAGTTCCTCATAGTGTGAGCTTCAAGAATTATTTATTACAAGTACAGATAGGGTCTTAAGCATTAGAATTCATACAATTTTAAAGATTAAGGTATGTAGATGTTGATTCTTGGGTCCCTTTCATCCAAGAAGCTTAAGACCTCTTCTCAAAACTAAAAGATTTTTATGTTTATGAGTTGTTAATGATTTGTATGAGTTGAAATTAATGTTACATGTGTTTTTGAGTTTTGATTGATATTTGTTTACAAGATTCATGAGCCTTAACCCTAGTAGGTGGAATCCATGTGATATTTGTGATGAATCTTCCTTATGTTGCTTTCTATGTGATGTGCTCATGTCAAATGGGTGTAGAAATGGTTGAATAAGCAAAGCATGTCACCCATAGGTTTGATAAAGAGCTTAGGTAAAGCATAAGGGCCATTATAGTATGTTGAATAGAATACCCCAAATTGTGAGTTACTTTATGCATGCCTAGTGTTTGATAAAATGCCCAAGTAAATGAATTATTCCATGGTAGTAGGAAATCCCCAAATAAGTGTAAACCCGTGCATGCCTAGTGTTTTTTTGAAGGACCTTAGTGAACAAATGGAGATGTGAGAGTAGTAAATTCCTCAATTATGTGCTCTTGATATATGCTAAGTTTTTAATACATGCCAAGTGGTTAGCAAGTAAGTTATGAGATGGTAGTATGAAGTTTCCCTAAGCCATGTGATATCTAAACACATGTAAAGACCTATATAGGTATGAAATAGTTGGGGTAAAACTTGGTTGAAGGGAGTACGATCTAGTAGCATGTTTCCCCTACGTTATTGTATAATTATGATTCTGAGATGCTTAAAGTGACCCCTTGGCGACTATGATGATGAATAGACATTTGTGATCCTTAAATGCTTGAGGTGATGTCTTAATGATTGTGGGAACGAACATATGACATGATTCCTAATTACTTGATGAGATGCTTTAATGATTTTGAAGATGCTTTAATATTTGTGATGATGAATGAATGCTTGTGATGATGAACGAATGCTTGTGATGATGAATGAATGATTGTGGTGAAGACTAGTCAAGAATGATTATGCTTTACTTTTATGCTATCGAGTCTTGCGGGTATTTATAGCCGACAATAGAGTTGCTGTCTATAGCCCGTGTTAGTTTCTCGATAATTTCAGTCGAGCCATGATTCTCAGAACTCAGTGAACTATAGAACTCTGTATCCTCAGACAAGTGCAGAACTTAAGAAAGCTCAGTAATCTCAGTTATCTCTGTAATCTTTGTATAGCTAGTAATCTAGCCTCAGTCCTGTAATCTGCTCAGATATAATAGTATTCAAGTGATTCAATTCTAATCTCAAAAGCGATTTGAGTAATCTATTCAATCTCTGTATTATCAATTGGATACCATGATTCGATACCTTTTCCGTTAAATACGAAACCAAGTAATCTCAGCATAACTCAGTCAGATCTTTTGAGAAACATGATTAGCATTAGATTCAGTTCAGTTATGTTCAGTTAAGATTTCAGTTCAAAGTCTTTCAGTTGGGAGTAGAAACTAGCACCAAGCGAGGAAAGGGATGACGGCTCCCGTCAAAGAGGCCGAGTCATTAGGAGCAACCCCTGAACTCTAGAACTACGTAGCCAGTGTAGGATGCAGGAGTCCCCTTCAATAGAGGTTGTCACCGTCAGAGAGGTTTGACTATTATATTGCCTAAAGACGACTTCCTGCGAGGGTCATCCCATCAAAGAGGCTTGAACAGAGAGGTCTTTACCCGTGATATGGTATTGACACCCTTCCAGATGGGCTTACAGGTTGGACCCCGCCTGTGGTAGGTTGGGGCATAGCAGTTAAGTAACTACTTCCCATAGTTGCAGTTTCAGTATCAATCTTCATAAATCAGGACTGTGTGGTACCATCGTCTATCTCAGTGAGGAACTCAGATAGTTCTATTGATTCATGGACCATCCCGTCAGATAGGCTTGGTCTCATATGCAGATTCTTATTATCATATCTAGAGATCTCCCATCAGAGAGGCTTGATCTCAATCTCAGACCATGTTGAGTATTCTTATTATCATATCTAGAGATCTCCCGTCAGATAGGCTTGATCTCCATCTCAGATTCTGTTAAGTATTATTGTTGTTAGATTTAGACATGATCATACTTCTTATCATTGATAATCGCTTCCGAAATAATCTGTTAGAAAAATTGATCTCTAATTCTGTCATTCAAAAGCAGTAAGCTCATAAGTCAATCCTTAATATAAGTATATCCAGCCTTTCAGTTATCAGTATCAGATGAGTTAGTGATTCAGTATCTCAGTGTTAGCAGTGAGTTCAGTCTGCAGTACAGTGGTATTCGAGTTTCAGTATCTAGAGTTACGGTGATTGTGTTCATGATCTGTGTATTCATGTATGTGTTCTCATGCGGCATCTTCATGATTATTCAGTTTAGATATGTACATGCATGAGCCCTTGCATTATCCTACCTCATCTATATACTTGGTACATTCCTGCACTGACGCATTTATGCTATGGTATTTTATTTGACATCGTAGGTTCAGAGGCATAGGATCCAGAGAATCCTCAGCAGTTCAATCCCAGTCAGCAGTAGTAGCAGTAAGTCCTCTTCTTTCGAGTACAAATTTCAATTTACTATTATTGCTTTAGTCTTTGTTTATTTTCAGTTAATGGAGTTAGTTGGGGACCTGTCCCATCAACTTTGCAGTTCAGATAGTTTAGAGTTTTTTCAGATGGATGTATTAGTATTTAATTTTTTGTATTATGAGTATTCATAGATATGTTGAACCTTATGGCTAGTTTCTATATTTATTTAAGATATTATGCAGTGTGTAGGTACCGATATCATTAAAGGGTTAGCTTGTGGTCCTTCGAGGTCATAAGCACCGTGTGACGTCTCGTGATGTGATCTCGGGGCGTTATAGCTTGGAATCTTAGTTTTCAGTGTTAGTACCCGTGGGATGATATTATCACCCTTCCAACTAGGGTCACAGGTTGGACCCCTATCATCTTAGATTTAGGGCATGTCAGTTAGATGATTACCTCCTAAAGTCTCAGTTTTAGTCTCAGTTTAGAATTCAGTTTAGTTCTACAGAATTAGAATTGTCAGACACTGTCACTCAGTATCAATAATTCAGTTATTAGTAACTTTAGATATCAGTTAATCAGTTATTAGAACTCAGTACTTAACTTCAGAAAAGCTCAGTTATAGTATACATATATACACAGTATTACATACTCAGTATTTACTGTAGTTTCAGTTATCCATGTACTCTCATATTCAGTAACTCTATATTATTCAGTTAGTTACTATTCATCCATATGAACCCTTGCATTCAACCTTACCTGATCTAGCATACCAGTATATTTCACATACTGACACATTTATTTTTCTTGTGCTATGATGTCTGATATCATAGGTTCAGATGCTCAAGTTCCCAATTGCACTTACGTAGATCCAATCAGCAATCGCAGATTTAGTAGTGAGTCTTCATCTATCGAGGATATGATTTTATTTTAGTATTTTAGTTTATCAGTAGTTTAGTAGTCGGAGTTAGTTAGGGTCTTGTCCCATCAACTCCATATTCAGACAGTTCAGTTAGAGGCTTTTAGGCTAGACCAGTTCAGAGTGTGTCTAGTTTTCAGATATTTTTACCAGATGTTATTATTTATCAGTATTTAGATTGTGAACCTTATGGCAATTTATCCTAATTCTGCATTTATTTTAGTATTATTATTTAGTGCTCATAGCAAATATCAATATGAGTTAGCTTGTGGTCCCTCGGGACTGTAAGCACCGTGTGACGCCCAGGATGTACTCTCAGGGAATTACACATTCACCATTCTATCTTACTCAATAACAGCTTAAAATAATCAGCAGGCTGCTATCCTAGCCAATCCAGTGGCTAATATCATCGAAGCTAGGATTTGGGATTTCACCTGAATAACCCTCCATTATTTTTGGGATCTAAGTTCGATGAGGATCTGCAGAAGATCCTCAATATGGTTCAGAAGGTCACTGATATTATGAATGTCTCATCTTGTGAGAGTGTAGAGTTGGCTACTTACCGGTTGCAGGATGTAGCTCACACCTAGTATAAGAAGTGAAAGGGGAATAGAGGCATAGATGCAGTACCTATAGAGTGGAGTTTGCCACGACCTTTTTAGATAGGTTCTTTTTTTTAGAGTTGAGGAAAGATAAGGTGATGGAGTTTATTAATCTAAAATAGGGTAGTATGAATATGAAGGAGCATTTGCTTAAGTTTACTCAGTTAGCCAGGTATGCTTCTAATGTGGTGTTTTATAATAGATCTAGAATGAGTAAGTTTGTTTCTGGTGTAGCTGATAGTGTGGTAAAGGAGTGCAGGACTGCAATGTTTATTAAGGAAATTGACTTGTATAGATTTATGGTCCATGCTCAACAGATCGAGAAAGTAAAGGTTAAAGAGAAAGAAAGAGAGAATAAGAGGGCTAGGATAGGTAGTTTTTGTTTTACTTAGCCAGGGTTAGAGGGTGGTAACCATTTTTAGTTTCATTAGAAGTTCTTATCCCTAGCTCTGTCTTCAGCTAGTGCTCTAATACCAAAGTTCAGGAATGACAGCGGGATAGGGTGCCAGGCTCTAAGATCCAAGATAGTGGGAACAGTAGTTGTATCCCATCCATTTTGCGGTGAATATGGTAGGAATCATAAAGGTGTGTGTAGAACTGGTAGTGATATGTATTTTGGATGTGGTGAGCCAGGCTATAAAGTCAGAGAATGTCCTAAGTTTGGTCCACGGCACAGTTGTCCCCTAGCTCTAGTAGGTCACCGACTCAGCAGGGCGCTATTTTCAGTGCCACTAGTGGTCAATGCCAGAACAAATTTTACGCACTCCAGTCCTAAAATGATTAGGAAAGTTCTCCTGATGCAATTATGGGTACGTTATAGGCCTATTATATTCTTGTGTATGTTTTAGTAGACCTCGAAACTTTAGTTTCTCTTTGTAACCCCTATTTAGCTGTCGAGTTCAGTGTCAGTCCCGAAACCTTAGTAGAGCCCTTTACAGTGTCTATCTAAGTGGGTAAATCCTTCCTGGCTAGATGAGTATATAGAAACAGCTCGGTTTCAGTATCCCAAAAAAATCACTTTAATTGATTTTAGAAATAGAGCCATTCAGTTTCTGTTTTAGAATTAACCGATCATTGAATAAAGAGGTAGTACCACATTACTTAGGATTCAGACATTTTTTCAGTTTCTTTCTCAAAATCCTAAGATAGCATATGATCTAGAATTAGAGGTTTGAAACCCAAAGTTTAGCAACAGTAGTAAAGTTGGAATGGTGTTATCTAAATTTGACTAGATTATATTTCATGGGGCTAGTTGGATAAGAGGTGAATCACTAGGGTTGAAGCAGTGTACTCAAAAATTTAGGTTTATTGATTCGAAACATATGTTGTAGATGTGATAATTATAGGCTATGATGAAAGTAGTATAGTTATTAAAGATTTGGGGATATCTATATTATGTGTTATAATCTATGTTTGAATCTTTGAAGGTTTAGCTAATTGAAGGAGGAGTTGAAAATTGTAAGTTAGTCATTTTAAGTAGTTACATGATGATTGTTGGGGTTATAAAGGGCTAGGAGTTGTACCTTAGAAGAAATTACTAGCAACAAGTTTTACATTATTGGGCATAGTCATTTAGGTTAGTTTACTAGTTATGCATAGTATTATACCCATATTCCAAAGTAAAGTTGTGGAAGTTCAGTTTAGAGATGTTGATTAAGTGGTTCCCAGATTTAGAATGATGCCTTTAAGCTAAGGGGGAGATGATAGAACAAGTAACCAAGCCATGCTCTGTAGTTCTAGTAGTGATGTCAGCGTGTTATGGAATAACACTTGAGAGGAAATTTCCCAATCCATTCTTATCTCAGTGCAAGGTTTTCAGTCATCACGATATCTACTCATGCCTTACCTGTCGCTCCATGATCATTGTTCATGTTTATGCACATCACAGAAAATTTTGTACACTTCCAGTCCTTAGTATAAGGAGTTCTAGTTTACTCAGCATTAAGAACCATGTTCCATGAATTTATGAACTCCAAAATCATGTCATGCAACTCATGACTCAAGTACTCATGCTTTATAGTATAAAAGTATGCTCAGTTCCAGTACTCAGGCTACACTCTCAACAATCGGTGAAATTCAGATTTTTGTTATGTATATCCTCAGATTTGATTTTCTTGATGAATTCATGTTATGGATACTCTATTCCTCAGGCCTCAGTTTCAAATTCAAGATATTCAGACATGGTTTAGTTTGTATGAGTCCTGTGCATCACCTCAGTCTTTCCTTAGTATTTCAGTCAAGCCAATATTATTCGGGGGACAAACTATCCCAAGGGGGAGATGTTGTAACACCCTCGAATTTTTATGTACTAAATCTCTCAAATTTTCTTCATGAAACCAGATCCAGCCCAAGGAAGTGGTTATTCATAAGTTGAATCTCTTCTTTCTATCTAAGTCATATACTCACCTTCATGTCATTGCATGCATTCACGAATCAATTCATTCAGTCACCATGTTTCAGATTCAGTCATGTAATCATGTTCCCAGTCAAGCATATTCAGTATGTGATCTCAGTTGACTTAGTTCAGTACTCTCAGTCTAACCAGTCTCATTTAAGGATAAATGTTCCCAAAGGGAAGATATTGTAATACCCCATATGCTCTAAGCTAGAAAATGAACCGTTATTCCTATGTATGAAAACCTCTAATCTCGTAATTCATATTTGGGTGCCTGTATTATGACCACTATCCTAGTGAGAAGAGAGCTTATGATGTGTAAAATATTGTTATAAGAGTCACTTAGAGTAATGCGAGCTAAGAGCTTATGAATCAACCATGTTTTGGTGGTTGATTTCACAAGGGTCATCTTTGAATAAGTATGCTAAGAGCTTGTGAATTGACCAAATTTCGGTGGTTAATTTCACAGGGGTCATATTTGAACGAGTATAACTTGATTTAAATGTGGAATTTGGCAGATTAAGACCAACCAAATTGTAGATTATCGAATCATCTTGACAACGATACAAATTTTGCCTAAATTCAATACCCAAGTGAAAAATTATAGCATTTTTCATGTAAAATAGTAGGTCACCACGATTACACCACTCGGTGGTTGCTACAATGGTAGAACCAATACAGCTCAGTGGTAAGCCTCAAAATAGGGATTGTCAAAAATAGTAGGTCACCGCTATTACCTCGTTATCAGCGTCTATAGCAGTAAAACTAATACCACTCAGTGGTAAGCCTCAAAATCAAGATTCTGCTGAAACTTTTAATTTCCCAGGGACAGTTTGGTCTTTTCTCATGGTCCCAATCCATGAAAAACACGATATTAAAGCCCCCAAAAGCACATTTGGTCATCTTTTATTCAAATTCTCTCAATTTAAAGCCATTCTCTCTCAAGAACAAACCCTAGCCCTTCAAAGATTCAAGCTCAAGTTTAAGAAAACCACCAAAAATTCTTCAATTAAGGTATGTTAGATGTTCATCCATGGGCCCTTTTCACTCATGGAGTCCACGAATCCATCTTTTATGCTTTAAATTATGAAACTACATGTTTATAATGGTTTATCTCCATGAAGCTTTTATGAATTTAAATTATACATGATGTTTACAATCTATTTTCATTAAAGGCAGCCCTTACACGTTTAAAGCATGAATTTCATTGTTAAATCCCTAAGTATGGTTTTAGTATTGCAATTATGCTATTCCCACATATTTCACTCATTCTCATGCTTAATCCTATAAATTTCAAGTGTTTTCCAAGAGTTTTGATAGAAAGAGCCCTTACACATTTTAAAGTTGAAATATGTTTACCTATACCTTGGTAATTTGATTTCAAGTCATGATTTCAATTAGTTTCATGTGAAATGCATTATAGTAAGTTTTGAATTTTGTGGTAATATATCATGCATACACGAATTAAGAATAATCCCTCAGTTTATGATTTGGTCATATGATTGTGCTATCTTATCATGCTTAAAAGAACCCCTATGATAAAGTCTTGACACCCATGTGCTTGATGAAATGCTTAAGTGAATAATTCTGAACAATGATTTCCCTTGCATGGTTTTGAACTTTTATTTGTCCTTATTGTTATTTCTATGGAGTCCTAGGGGGTTATGAATACCTGAAATTTGGTTGTTTACTTAGCCTCAGTATTCTCAAAATGGTTTCAGATATGTATGAGCATTATCAGTTCAATCAGTTATCATGTCAGTTAAACTTAGTACTTCAGCCCCGAAATCAGTGCCAGTTCAGTTGGGAGTAGGATTCAGTACTGAGCGAACCCAGGGATGGGGGAATTCCTGTTAGTATAGGGTTTGACCCTTAGTAGCAATCCCTGAGTTACCGAACTACATAGACAGGGTAGAGATGTCTTTCTGCTAGTTTAGGGTTGACACATATCTCATCAGTCTTCCTATTAGTTTAGTGTTGACAAGATGTCCTCCTGCTAGTTTAGGGATGACACGACCATTGTTAGTACCCATGGAACGATACTAGTACCCTTTCAACTGGGGTCACAGTTTGGACACCGATCAGCTCAACTTTGGGGCATGTCGGTTAGATGATACCTCCCACAGTTTTAGTTTCAGTATTCAATGCAGAATTCAATTCAATTTTGCTTGACCTTAACATACAGTTTATCATTATTCAGCTACTAGATTTTAGTATTTCAGTTTATAGACTATTTCAGAATCATGCTATATGCTTGGTCATGTATTCTTATATTTTACGATATTTACGTATTCATATCAGTTATTCATTTACCTCATGCTACTTATTCATTCAGTTATTACTCATGCACATGACCCATGCATAACAACCTAAACTCATCTAGCATACCAGTACATTCAAAGTACTGATCGCATATTCGTTTCTTGTGCTATAATGTCCCATATCATAGGTTTTGATGCTTAGGTTCCCTACAGTACTTAGACATTCCAGTGCATCAGCAACTGCAGCAGTGGTAAGTCCTCCTATTTCAAGGGCCAATTATGTTTATTTTTCTTAGTACTTCAGTCCAGTACTCAGTTCGAGTTAGTTCGGGACATGTCCCATCATCTCCACAGTCATTTTGTTAGAGGCTTTTAGACTTGTTTAGGCAGTTATCTATTTTTCAGTTCATTGTCAGCCTTTACTTTATTAGTTTTAGATAGTTGTTTCAAATTAAAGAGTACAGTAATGTCTTAGTATTATAAAACCTTATGGAATATTCAGTTATTTCACATATGTGTATCTTTTATTAGTAGTTTCATTCAGTACTCACAGCAGGTACCTACTCACAGGTTAGCTTGTGGTCACTTGTGACTGTAAGCACCGTGTGGCATCTAGGGTGTACTCACGGGGCGTTACAATTTCCCCTCCCTTTAGAGACAAAATAGGAGTATCTATGACTATTTACAAGTCAAATATTTGTGAAGTCAAGAAAAGAGAGAATTTTGTTACAGGGTTGCTACGTCTATGCCCTTGATTTTAAAAAAAAAATTATGTACGAGTTTCTTGTTTTGCCTTTACACTATGATAAATTTGCTAACTTATGGCTACAACCAAAGCTTTAGCCTCACATTTCGTCTTAATATGGGCAAACCACCCATATGGCTAATCCAAACTATTCCAATGGTGCTCATTAAGATCCCAAATATACAATTCCACAGATACTCAGACTTTCTTTGCATTTGTGGCCTTGATGCCATGGATACTTATACTTTCCCTACATCTATGTCTCAAAGCCGAGAAAGCTAGAGTAACCTCACCGCACACACCCCCAACTTAAATATTTGAAGTGCCCTCACTGAAGTAAAATTAAGAATCATAAGGGTTGAGAGGGACTCCCTAAAATAGCAGGTGTCCAACAATTTGGTACCGTGATCATACTAACAGGTCTGCGATTGTGGCTCCACGATCGCGGTCCTCTATCCGCGATTGTGGCTCCATGATCGCGGTCCTCTAGCCGCGATTGTGGTAACTGAGATCAAATTCCTCTATATTTGCTCAGTTTTTTAGTCCCTGCACAACAGCCAACTTTCCAGTTTTGTTTTCCTCTATTTTTCTCAACATAACACTTATGTCAAAATTCCTACAAAACATTAAAACAAGCAATAAGTGAGTCAAATATGGGTTGCCTCCCATCAAGAACCTAATTTAACGTCGCAACACGACTTTTCTCTTTAATCACTTAGCATCTTTGAACTGCATAAACTCTACTTTGGCTACCATGGGATTTTTTATGTTGTAGTATTTCACTCTTTGACCGTTGACCACAAATTTCTTTCCTTATTTTTCTTCTAATCCAACGGCACCATTAGGATGGACATTAGAAACCATAAATAGCCCTGACCATTTAGATTTAAGCTTCCCCGCAAAAAGTTTCATATGGGAGTTGTATAGGAATACATTCTCTCCTACATGAAATTCTCACTTTAGTAGACGGTCATCATGCCATCTCTTCATATTCTCCTTATACAATGTGTAGCTCTCAAAATCTTGGAGGAAAAAATTATCCGACTCAAGGAGTTTTGTAGTCCTAGCCACGGAGGCTTTCCCCAATTCATGTTCAACCTCTTTAAGGCCCACAAGGATTTATGCTCAAGCTTGACTGGTAAGTGACATGCCTTTCAAACACCAATTTGTAGAGAGACAAGCCAATTGGGGTTTTGTAGGTCGTTCTATAAGCCGAAAGTTCTTTATCGAGTTGCCTTGCCCAATTGGTTCGACCTACATTCACCATTTTTCAAGTATGGCTTTGTTTTTTTGCTTTAAGACTTTGACTTGGCTACTTGTTTGGGGGTGACATGGGGTGGATACTTTGTGCCTAAACCTATACTTGTTAATAAGGGCCCCAAATACCCGATTACAAAAATGTGAGCCACCATTACTAATAATGGCATGCGATGTTCTAAACCTTGTGAAAATGCATTTTTTCATAAAGAACGTAACACTCTTGCTCTCATTATTAGGAAGTCCCACTGCCTCCACCCATTTAGAAACATAATCAACTGCTACCAATATGTATTTGTTTCCGTATGAGCTCACAAATGGGCCCATAAAGTAAATTCCCCACACATCAAATAGTTCCACTTCAAGATTTGGTTTGAGGGGAATTTCATGTCTTATTGAAATTCCACCATTCATTTGACATTGGTGATATGATTTTACAAAATCAATGGCATCCCTATGCATAGAGTGCCAATAAAACCCACATTAAAGGATTTTGGCAGCTGTGGGGATTTCTCCATGATGACCACCATAGGGTGAGGAATGGCATGCTTCGAGGATCTCATTCATCCCCACCTCCATGACACATCACCTAATGACTCTATCCATAAACTCCTGGAATAGGAATGACTCATCCCAAAAGTATCTCTTTGCATTGAACAAGAACCGTTTTTTTAATAGTAGTCTATTCCATCGGGGAGTACACCAATTACTACATAGTTGGCAAAGTTAACATACCATGGTGCATTTATTCCTGCAATAGACATAACTAATTCATAAGGAAAGGCATTATCAATTTCAATTTCTTCTTGCTTTTTATGATTTCTTTCATGATACGAGAGATAATTGGTTACCTGGTTCTCACACCCTTTTCGATCTTTTACCTCGAAGTTGAATTCTTAAAGGAGCAAAATCCATCTAATTAGGATGGCTTTGCCTCTTTTTTGGACATGAGGTATTTAAGGATGGAATGATCCATGTGGAGCACTACTTTCGTTCCTAGCAAGTAGTCATGAAATTTTTCAAAACCATACACAACTGCCAATAATTCTTAATCAGTAATGGTGTAGTTGTGTTGATCATTGTTCAAGGTCTTGATTGTATAGTATATAGGATGAAAGAGTTTTTTATTGCATTGAACTAATACTACACCCAATGCAATCCCACTTGCACCATACATTACCTCGAAAGGGGACGACCAATCCGAGGCCACAATGATAAGGGAAGAAATAAGCAATTCCTTAATATGTTCAAAAGATTTCAAGCATGCCTCATCAAAGTTGAATTTGGTTTCTTTATCAAGGAGCTTACACATTGGATGAGCTATAGTGGAAAAATCCTTGATGAAATATCGGTAAAACCCGACATGTCCAAGAAAGATCTAAATGCCCATGGTGGATATGGGAGGTGGAAGCTTGGCAATTACCTCAATCTTGGCTTGATCGACTTGAAAGCCTTTTCTCGATATCTTGTGGCCCAAGACAATGCCTTCTTTGACCATGAAGTGGCATTTTTCCTAATTCAACACAAGGTTTGTCTCCACACATCGTTTAAGCACCTTGATTAAATGTTCTAGGCACGACTCAAAGGAGTTCCTCACCGGTGAGAAATCACCCATGAAAACCTTCATGGAGTCTTAAAAAATGTTCGCAAATGTTGACAACATGCAATGTTGAAAGGTTTTTAGGGCATTACATAACCTAAAGAGCATTTGCTTGAATGTAATGACCCATACGGGCAAGTAAAAGTCATCTTCTCATGGTCCTCTAAGGTGATACATATTTGATTGTACCCCGAATAAGCATCTAAGAAAGAATACCATCCTTGCCCAACTAGCCTATCCAACATTTGATCTATAAAGGCATTGGAAAATGGTCTTTCTCGGTCCATGAGTTTAAGTTTTGGTAGTCCATCCAAACTCACCACCCGGGACCAGCCGAACGGGAACAAGATCATTCTTCTCATTTTCAATTACCGTGATGCCACTTTTTTTGGGAGGCATTGTACTGGACTCACCTAAGTTCTATTGGATATTGGGTATATCACTCCCGTATCAAGCCACTTTATGATTTCTTTCTTTACAACCTCTTGTATAGCCTTATTTAAGCATCTTTGGTGTTCCACACTTGGGACATGACCTTGCTTAAGTTCAATCTTGTGAGAGAAAATACTAGGGGCTATTCCTATTATATCCACTACTGTCCATCCAATTGCTCGAATGAACTTCTTTACCATCACTTTCAATGCATCCACTTGAGAGGGTTCAAGGTCGCTAGCGATAATGATTGGTAATGTATCTCCATCTCCCAAGAGAACATATTTTAGATGGGATGGTAAAGGTTTCAATTCAAATTTAAGAGGCTCGAGAATGGAAGGTTTTACAGGTGGGCTCTCATGGTTCTTTAGATCAAAGTCCAATTTCACCAGGTTCTTGGTGTTAACTCCAAGCCTCGTTAAAGATGCAACCACCTCATCATACTCTTCTAATTCATATCTTTAGCAATTCCATATCACTCTTACCAATGGATAATCCAACAAGCTCACATCAATATGATTTTCCACTTCTCCATCAATAACATCGATCACCAAGATAACTTGCAAGTCCATCGGTTGCTCAATGGACTTGCAAACATTAAAGGATACCTTCTCATTATTTAATCAAAACATTATCTCGTCGGACTCCATATCCACCAAAGCTTTCCCGGTAGCTAAGAATGGTCTCCCAAGGATAATATGAACTTCAACATCCATTGCACAATCAAAGAACACAAAGTCAGTTGGGAACATTAGTCGGTCAACTTTTACTAGTACATCATAAAGCACTCCCATTATCTTTTTGATGGACCGATTGGCCATAAGTACTTTTATTTTGGTAGGTTTCAGCTTTCCCAATCCAAGCTTATGAAATATGGCATAAGGCATTAGGTTTACACTTTCTCCAAGATCGCATAATGCCCTTGAAAATTTAAACTTCCCAATGGTGCATGGGATTGTAAATGCACCGGGGTCCTTATTCTTTTCCACAAATGTTCTTGACATAATGGCACTACAATGATATGTTATTTCAGTTGTTTTATCCTCCACAAGATTCTTCTTAGATACCAAATCTTTCATGAATTTAGCATACCCCGACATTTCTTGTAGAGCTTCAATAAGGGGAATGTTAATGGATCGGGTGCTAAATTTATCAAATAAGTTGTTAATATTTCCATCTTTTCCCCTTTTCTTGGACCACTTGGGGAAAAGAGGAGGCATGGGTCTTGGTGGTATAGAGATAATTTGACACTCATTTACCCTTTGCTCTCCCATCCAAATCTCACTTAGCTTTGGCTCCCCATTATTGGGCCTTTTTTTTCCGCCTTGGTTTCTTTCTTACTTTGTATTTTATCACTTTGCCTTTCCATGAGATACCTAGATATTTGATGCACTTTTTCCTCTAATTATTGAATAGCAGTCGAGTGGGATGTAACTATTTGGTAAAGAAGAGATAAATCACTTCGCATCTTATTTACCACTTCGTCAGTCCTCTCAACACTGCTCAAGATTCAAGCCAAAGTTTCTTCATTGATTTCCTTTTTTTCTTCACATTATTTCATACTTAGAATCTCATGGTTCCAACCTTGATTTTTGTCTTTTTCTTGAGAGGAAAGATAGAAATCCTTTGAGTTTTTAGGTAACATATTAAACTTACTGTAGGTCACCTCTTCCTCCGCACTCAAAAAATAGTTGAACTTCTTTTGCATTTATTACACTTACACTTTTGATTAGGTCTCCTAACCTATACTAAATTAAGAGTTTGAGGCAAGACCTCATATTGACCATATTCACATCTTTCTCCTACCCTTCATGTTTTCATCTTAGTACACAAAATATGAGGAGATATCCCCTACGGCTACCTCGGCATCCTTTATGTCCCAATCCCTACACAAAATTGCCACTTGATCCAAGACTTTTGAAGCAACCCTATATGGCTAATTAATGAATGATCCACCAGATGCATTGTCCACTATTTCCTTATCTAATTTATCCAACGCCCTATAGAATATTTGGAGAAGTATTTTCTCTGGCATCTCATGGTTAGGGCAATTTGCGAGCATTTTCTTGACTCTTTCGCATGCTTCAAACCAAGGTTCCTCATGGAATTGATGGAAATTGACAATATTATCCCACAATATCAACATCTTTGAAGGTGGGAAGTATTGACTTAAGAAGGCTTCTGTAAGACTTATCCATGAGGTAATAGACCCGGTGGGTAATGATCTTAGCCATAGCACCGCCTTTCCCTTAAAAGAGAAAGGGAAAGGACAAAGCCAGATGGACTCTTGCGTTATGTGAGAAATATTAAAAGGAGCACAAACTTCCACAAAGCCTTTCAAGTGTGCATTTGTATTCTCATGGGATTGACCCCCAAAAAGTCCCTTTAGATGGAGTAACTGAAACATTACGCTTGTGAAAAAAAAACACCATGCTTTTCGGTGGGCGAAATACAAATGACGCCCTCATGACCTTCGGTACCAAGGCACTCCAAACCGTCTTGAATCATGATTATATGTAAATAAAAATACTCACCTAAGCAAGAATCAAAATCAACAAAGAAGGTAAATCACACCACCCTGGGTATACCTAAGTAAAAATCACACCGCACAAGTGAAATATTTATTCCACTCCTCGGCAACAATGCCATTTTTATCTTTTCAATTTACTCTATTGCATGATGTCCCTATGGAAAAGAACTTTGGGTCTTCTACAGGAATTTGATTCATCTATCCCATTTGACCAAAATTCCCTTGCTTATTAATCCTGCTAGGCCGCGATCTCATAGGCTTGACCACGACCGTGGCTATTGCGACCGTGACCGTGATTAGATTACGTGACCACAGCAGATTGACCTTATTAACTGACCGCGATCTCAATCTGAGGACCGTGATCGTGGTAACATAGGCCATTCCTGCTCCAGGTGTTTAGCTGCACTTTCTTGCTTTCTTCTGATCATTTTCATCCCCAATCCATATTCTTCTATATCATCAACTCTTTGCCTGCAAAATATAGATATTAGTGCAATTAATCACATTAATGTCTTATTTATTCATTCAAAACAAGGTAATGTGCACACATGATAAGTGCAAATGAATGGTAAAATCACCACCCATCAATATGTTAACTCTAACACCGAGAGTTTGAATTTGGTTTTCATTATCATCAGTATATTGATTTGTTACATCTTTGTTAATTCTTGTTAAAATAATTTACTACTAGAAATGTGGTTTATTATAAAATCTATTTCTAGAAACTTGGCATTGGCAATGACTTTTTTCTGTAGGATTGTATAACAGACCACCTTTTATTCCTTTAGGGTGCCTAATAAAAAAACATACTTCTAATCTAGGTTCCAACTTTTCTGCCATTTCTTTCATCACATGTGCTGGATATCCCCAAATATGCTAGACATCCCTAAATTCGAACATATTACTAGTTTTATGCCCAGTCTATATTTTTATGGGTGTCACAAGTAATGACTTGGAAGGAACTAAGTTCAGAACATAGTTTGTAGTTTCTACTGCATAACCCCAAAACAAAGTAACTCATCATAGATCTAACCATTTCTAAAAGAGTCATATTTCTTCTTTCTACTGCACTATTTAATTGTAAAGTTCTAGGTATAGACATTTGAGACGTAATTTCTTATCCTGATAATTAACTAATGAACTCATTAGAAAGGTACTCACCACCATGATCAGATCGTAGGAATTTGATACATTTCTTTTATTATTTCTCCATTTTTGTCTTAAATTCTTTGAATTTCTCAAAGCATTCAGAATTATGGCACAACAAATAAACGTATCCACATTTTGAGTAATCATCAATGAAAGTCATGAAATACTCATAACCACATCTTGCTTGAACGTTCATTAAACCACAAAAATTAGCATGAATTAACTCTAATATATCATTTTCTCTATTTTCTTTTGAGGGAAAAGGTCTCTTAGTCATTTTTCCCTCTAAATAGGATTCACATGTTGGTAGTGCCTCTATTTTTAATGAACCTAAAGGCTCATCCCGAACCAACCTTAAAATAATATCTAGATTTATGTGACATAGATGCAAATTCCATAAATAAGTCTCACTAAATTTTCTTTTACTCGAAAGGTTAACATTATTCTGTTGAATGGTTTGTCGCAGTTTAGGGGAGACATTAATAATAAACGACCATCAATCAATGTAGTAGCAGAGATAAAATATTTATTATAGCTAATAACACAATCGCTATCAGAAAAATTAATGTCATAACCATATCTCAGAGCTTTAGAAACTGAAATCAAATTTTTCCTAACAGCAGGTGCATATAATGTATATTTTAAAATTAAAACTCTACCATTACCAAATGAAATACTAATATTTCCTAATGCTTATGTTGTAGCTATTGAATCCTCAGTCTGAAAAGCACAAATTTCAACTCTATTCAACTTGTGCATTTCTTAAAATCCTTGTAAGGTAGTGCATATATAATCAGTGGCTCCTAAATCTACGCACCATGAAGTGGTAGAAACAACCACTAAACACGTTTCAACAAGAAGTGAAAGTGAATGTAGCTTGTTTTTCTACTTGGATAGGAAAACTGGATAATGTTTCTTCCAATGGCCTAATATCTTGCAATTAAAACACTTGTTGTGAGGCTTATTCACGCTACTAGTAGGGCCACAACTTTCCTAGCATTATGAGTATTTATCTTCTTCTTTCCACCTTTTGATTTAGAAGTAGCACTTTTCTCAATATAATTATGACTCTTAAATTTATTTTGACTCAAAATAGTGCTAAAGGTGATAAAATGAGACATATTGAATTTGAGATTGAAAAACATTATAATAGATCATCAACACAGTCTATAAACATTGAACATTTAAATTCATTCTCATCATATACATATATATTCATGCATATCAAATAGCCAATCGATGGGATTGGAGAACTACTCATGCAATACATATATCTAATGACCGATTATTCACTTCACAAACTTTATAGTCCTAAATCGGAGGGAGAGTATGTTATTAGATTAAGTGAAAACCTACTCTAGTTACATTGGTTCAATCATATATTACTCAGTTTAGAAGAGTTAATACAGATTATCAAACTAGTGATTAAATACATAATGACTTATATTAGATTCATCCGATAGGAAAGAAGGTCCTAGCCAACATAAAACATAATACTTCATTGATATTTAATCTCGATAATCATGGGAATAACCCACATCACCAAATAAATTTTTCTTGCATGTTTTTCTCTTTTGGTTGAAAACCTTTAATATCTCTTCTCGTGTACGCTTATTCAGAAAATTTATACACAATACATTGAGTAAATTTCAATGACTCAAATAAAAGACCACTTTTTTCGATCCTATTTATTAATCATAATTCTCAACTCATGTACTTATATAATATCACATGTACAAAACTTTAAATTTTAATGATTTCAAATAAATAAATCACTTTTTTGATAGTTGTTTATTAATAAAAAATTTTAAATATATATATATATATATATAAAGACACACACACCTGATCATATAATTAAAGTCCATTGATCAAAATCAAGCCAATTCCCATTGGCTCAAAGCTAACAAGAAAAGGTAAACCAACTCTGAAGCCAACTTTGCCGCTACAAGAAAATTATAGCCAAATTTGACATTCTTTTCTTTTACCCTTTAACTAGTGAAATAGTCCATGCTTTGTGTGGTTATAAATAACATAAATAAAAAATTAGATTATTATAAATTTATTAAAGATAATAGTAGAAAATTTTCATGAATATGCTTATAATAATCAATTATTACATAAATTGTTAAATTATAAATATAAATAATTGCATGTGTTATGTATGAGTGACTTCTATCCATCAATATTTATCTCAAAGAGAGTGTGTAAATTTCATGCATAAATTTTTTAAATAAATAGTAACACAACGTGTATTATTTGTCTATTCAATTACATTTCTATTATCTAATTTATTTGCTTTTCTTATATTATTTTTTTTTACTGTTGTTTCTTTTTTCTTCTTAACTTTTATTTCTTAATGTCTATCTCTAAAATTGTCCTACCTCAAATAAGCTTGTTTTTTTCTTCTCAAATGTTAATTATTTTAAATTATCAATATTAATTATGATAAATATCACATGTCATGATTTTAAATTCTTTTTAAAAAGGAAGAGAAAGTTAAAGACCTTACGTTTTTAAGTCTCATTAGATGAATCAAAAGAACGTTTAATATATTAGTGAGCAGTACTAATAGCCTAATAGTGAACCTTTTTTTTTTTTGCAAAATCTTTTCAGTTAATTAATGACAATTGGCTGTTTTTTGTAAAATCATATAATGATTATCTATCATGCAATTTTGGAATGTATATACCTGGAGAAATATGTAAAAGGCAAGAACAAAATTATATAATTTTAAACAACCTTAATTTTTATACATGAAGCATATAAATCGTGATGAACCATCTCTTCGCTCACTTTCATTGTTTAGTTATATTATTTGTAATATCACTACCTAAATCTAAATAAAAAAAATTATTAAACAACTATATACCATCTTTGATAAATCCAACAAATGCTTAGCTTTATAGCTATAATAGATATGTACAGATGAATAAATTATATATCGCTACCTTGTCGATGTTTTTCATAAGGATAGAAATAAATTGTCTTTATGCTCAAAATGAGAAATAGTAATCTCATATGATTCAGTCAAAATTCTTTTCAGTAATTTTTTTGCTCAAGCTTAAGGGTTTGTTGTGAGTCTCCCAAGTCAAATCACCTACAAAACACAACAGTTTTAAGGATAGAGAAAGACAAATCACACTTATACTAATTAATAAGCAGTACAGAGAAAGAAATTATTTAGAATTTACTAATAGATTAGAGAAACTAATCAAGATTGCAAGTGATAACAAAATCCTAACGAAAAAAATAATTTTCATATACGTACTTAGAGGAATAAGATCTCCCTTCAGAAACTAAAAGTCAACTCTGATGCGTACCTTTCTTTACTTGACATATACATTAAAAATTCTATATGAAACTCATGCATTGTAGAACATGAAAAAAAGTTTATGTTTTATTACCTACCTTTCCCTTCAAAGAATTGAAACTCATTGTTGGATTTTACTAACTTTCATGTTGTTTATATATTTGTTCTTATAAGATATAAATTTTCTTGACTTTCAATATTAGTTAATATAATTAAGAGAATTAGAGGAGTGAATTTTGAATTCCTTCAATATAAAAAAAAAAAGGCAAAAAAATGCAAAATCTTCACTGTTAAGGGGAAAACGTTGTTGCTGTTATGAATGTATTTACATTATAGTGAATGTTTATCAAGAATATAGATAAGATCTATCAAGATCTATTTGATATCTATTAGGATATAAAGTATCTTTTAGATAGAAATTAGGAGTATTTTTTCCTATAAATAGATGAATTTTGTTCATTGTATCCTCAATCTTATGATCTGTCATCCATCAAGAGAAATAAAGAAGTCTCCCTCTTCTCTCTCTATTTATTCTTATTGTTATTGCTTTTATATTTCATAAGGTGTTATCAGCACGAGACTCTACCGTCTCAAATTTGAAGGCTAAGGTATTTTTATTTTCTTTTTCATATGGCTAACAATCTTACGAAGTGTGAGTTTGTTGTCCTTCAAAGTTCGGATAAGAACTATATTTCATGGGTGTGGATGCTGAAATCCATTTAGATGTTTTGGGTCTTGGAGATGCCATAAAGAAAGAAAATACAACATCTAGTCAAAATTATGCTAAGGCTATGATTTTCTTGCGTCATCATCTTGACGAAATTCTAAAAATTGAATACTTTACTACTAAGGATCGACTCGTATTATGGAATTGCCTAAAAGAAAGGTTTGACCACTTCAAGATGGTCATCCATCCGAAAGCATGATATGAATGGATGCATCTGAGGTTTCAAGACTATAAGTCTGTTCATGGGTACAATTCTGCCATGTTCAAAATTTTTTCTCAATTGAAATTATGTGGAGAGACGGTCAAAGATGATGATATGATGGAAAACAAGATTTCCAATTTTTATGCCTCGAATGTGTTATTACAGCAGTAATATCAAAGAAAGGTTTTAAGAAATATACTAAACTGAGTTCTCATCTTCTTGTGGATGAACAAAATAACAATTTGTTGATAAAAAATTACAAGAATCGACCTACTGGATCTGCACCATTTCCTAAGATGAATGATGTGCATGATCACCATTCTAGGCATAGAAAAGGTTGCAACCTTAAACGTGAGCATGGGTGTGGTCATGGTCGTGATGACCAAGAAATAAAACCTATTTCTGGTGTTAATCACTCATCGAATAAAAAGAGAAAAGATGAAAACGTGAAGAAATTACTTATTTCCAATGTGGTGGAAAAGGACACTATTCACGTGACTGTATTGCTCTCAAGCACTTGATTAATATTTATCAAGCATCACTAAATAAGAAAAAGAGAAATCCCGAGGCTAACTTTCTCTCTAAAATTAATGTTGACATCACATGCTTGGATGTAGCAGACTTTTTTGAGCACCCTAAAGAAAAGATTGATGACTTGATTGGTGATTGTTCTGTAATAATGGAAGAATAAATGATTTTAAATTTTTTTATTGTTTATAAGAGTTAGTGAATAAAAATCATGTAAAAGTA
Source organism: Capsicum annuum (assembly GCF_002878395.1). Lineage (NCBI taxonomy): Eukaryota > Viridiplantae > Streptophyta > Magnoliopsida > Solanales > Solanaceae > Capsicum > Capsicum annuum. Next base: position 94,401,058 of record NC_061113.1, read on the forward strand.
GTTGTTTCCATAAGTATTAATTTTTTATTAGTATTAATTAGTTTAATTATATTATTGTTGTTTACTATTGAACTGAATTGAATTTCAATTTTGTCATTATTTATTGAAAAAGAAAAAAGAAATAAAGAAGTCTCCCTCTTCTCTCTCTATTTATTCTTCTTGTTATTGCTTTTATATTTCATAATACGTTATCAGCATGAGTCTCTAATCACCGCACAATGCTAAACAACTGTTTTTCATCCGCAAGCATGATAATTTGCTCGGCATAAATAGATTACTTAAGTACTTGATTAATGAACTGGCAGCTAGCAATTAATAGGGAAATAAATTTTAAGTTGTAGAATTGAATAAACATGCACTTTGGTATTTCTTAATGACATTATAATCATACAAGTTTATTCACTACTTTGTCTATTGTCCTCTTCTTTAAGGTATTAGATAAGCTTCATTCTAGTTGATCCTCTCTTCTTTTAGTACCAATCTGACCATTTATTAATATTGAGGAAATTTAGAAAAAATTCATAATTGATGACAGATTGTTATGTTTGATCTCGGATAAATATGTGTTATACTAATTTGTATTGATTTAGCAGTTTAATTACATATTGAGGCTCAAGGATGAGTCTCTTTTTATATTGGCCTATTATGCCATTATTGATTGAGGGTAAGACGTTGGATTCAAGTTTTATCGCAACGAGAGGGCAATACATTAGGCTTAAGTCCTGATACATTGATGCACTATAATGATAAGTTATTGGGTTCAAGTCCCATTGATTTATGCCTAAGAAGCTTTTATATGGGTAAGACGTTGTGTTTGAATATCAATGCACCATATTGATGATATTATGATGGCTAAGTCAAAATAATGTGTATTTGGTGAAAAGTATGTGATACACTCCATTCCATAAATTGAATGTGGTAGCAATATATGATAAGTCTGAAAGATGACAATTTGCTCCATTCTTGAAGTAAATGTGGTAGCAATATATGGTATACTCTGAACGATATGTATGCCTCGATGTTCTTATGAAGTAGCAATATCATGAAAGGGGTTATAAGCTATTAGAATTTGATAAGATTAAGGCCCGATTATATTCCTTCCTGGGGAATGAGAAGTTTATTAATGCAAATATGCACTTGATTATGTTGGTATCATAATTCACCTCCGAAAAAAGACGAATAATTGAGAAGAGTTATTTTTAAATCTACTTCTAAAGTAGCAAATCTAAAATTTGTTCATATAATAGTAAATCTGAAATTTACTAAAGTAGAAGGTACATGTCATGGTAAACTTAGAGTTTGCTAGAATAAAAGTTCATCAAATTGACATGAATGATTGCGACATCTCAAAGATGTGCACACTGAGTATTTAAAATATATTGAAGAATTATAAAATATCTTCATTACTTTAATGTTGCCTGTTATCATGATAAGTTGGTTGGACCAACTAATGTTGAGATTGGATCCCCTTAAAATCTAAAAATTATAAAAGGTGAATATGGGCCCGTTCACCTATCATGTGATATGTTGAAAAGATGCATCAATAAGATGATCACATGTACATTTATTGTTAACTTGCATTTTGACATTCATAAAGTTGCTTTCTCAATAAAATTGAGTTAAGAGCATAACTTTCATTTTGTGTAATAAAGACAATTCATCTTAGTGATGATGATTTGGCATGGAATGCCTTCAATAAATAGCTGAACCAATGCTAATGAGAATAAAAACATCATGTGTTGGTTTGAAATATTATATAAAAAAGTACTTGTATGAATCACATCAATAAATTATGATTAATTTTTTCTCAAAGTTGGTTCTGAGTCAAGAATCCCACATTGTTCATCTAATTGTTTTGATGTGTGGGATACAATTAATAAATATACCATGATGCATAAAGATTGATCCCTCAAAGAAGATGGAGGATGTATGTTAGATTTCCTAACATAAGGGGGAGATTATAGCACCTATGAAATATGTTAGGAATTATCATCACATACTCATTCAAAAGATAATTCAAGTCAAATGCCGAAAGCATATGATATTTAAGATATAAATGCTCCTATTTTGTGTCCCTAAAGGATAAAGTCTATGCATGCATGAAATGTCGTAGACCAATCGATTTCAAATGAAATAATTCTTGAAAGGGATAAGGAGCAAAAAATTATAATAAGAATGCAATGTGCTCTTGAAGAGCCTATGACATAACTTCATAAAACCTTATGAGAGGTTCATGCACCTGAAAATAATAAAGTGATGATATCTCAAAATGTTGTGTCACACAGTGAAACGATACAAAATAAAATACCATTAATATCATGGTGTCACATGTGATGCCATTAATATCTACGTTTATTTAAGCATGTTGATGCAAAAACATTTATCAAGTGACACAAAAGGATGTATTTTGGTAAGTGTAAATTTTATTTGATTTTTAGTCCAGACATTTGAAGAAGTCACACATGAAATAATGAATATTGTCATTTGACAAAAATCTATATGAAAAATCCTAATGAATTCAAAATGCTTGAAGAATAAAAGTTTCTGAGAAAATTGTTTATTATCCTTATAAGGGATAAATTAATGGTTTGAAAATTATTGAAACTTTTGGAGAGTTTTCTAAAGCAATAAGATTATTTGCTGAAATGAGAAACATACCAAATTGGATTGATCCTGAAGTTCCATATCTTAGTCCAATTAATATACTAATGTATCTTACAAATACTACAAGGCCTGATCTTGTTTTTTCGGTAAATTTGTTCGCAAGATATAGTTCTGCTTCTACTAGTAAACATCAAAATAGGATAAAAGACATGATCTTATTTTATTCTAAAGATTGTACTCCTGATCTTGTTGCTTATGCTGATGCTGGGCATTTATTTAACCCGCATAAATCTCGGTCTCAAACATGCAATATGTTCACATGTGGGGACATTGTCATATCTTGTAGATATATAAAGCAGTCTATCTAGCCACTTCATTGAACCATGCTAAGATAATAGCTATTTATGAAGCTAGCCAAGAATGTGTATGGTTAAGGTCCATGATACATATCATTCAAGAAAAATGTGGTTTGAAATATGAAAACGCACACACAGTTATATATGAAGATAATGCATCATGCATAGCACAACTTAAGGGAGGATTCATAAAAAGAGATAGAACGAATAACATTTCGCCAAAGCTCTTCTATACACATGAGCTCTAAGAGAATGGTAATATTAACGTACAACAAATTCGTTCAAGTGACAATGTGGCTAATTTATTCACCAAGTCTCTTTCAACTGCTACTTTTGAGGAGATGATGCACAAGATCGGGATGCAAATGTGTAAGGATGTTCTCATTAGGGGGAGTTAATATGCATTGTAATATTTTTCCCTTACGAGGTTTTGCCCCACTGGATTTTTCTTGTAAGGTTTTTAATGAGGCAGCCTATATGTGTATTGTTAGAGATGTGTACTCTTTTTCCTTCACTAGATTTTCTTTCACTTGGTTTTTTCTAGTAAGGTTTTAATGAAGTACATTATCTATCAATTAGACATTCAAGGGGGTAGGAATGTATTTACATTATAGTAAATGTCTATCAAGAATATTAATAAGATCTATCAAGATCTATTTAATAACTATTAGGATATGAAGTATCTTTTAGAGAGAAACTAGGAGATTTTCCCCTATAAATGGAGGGGTTTTGTTCATTGTATCTTCAATCTTATGATCTCTCACCCATCAAGAGAAATAAATAAGTCTCCCTCTTTTCTCTCTATTTATTCTTCTTGTTATTACTTTTATATTTCATAACACTTGCAGTCTACAACCAAAAGGTGAAAATAATAAGAACTAGTAATGTTACGTTTTGCATTATAAATGATATCTAATTTAATGAAAATGACTTTTGAGCTACCTAAACTAAAAAATAAATGAATAATTAAGAGAATGTAATTCAAGAATTATTTTTCAGATTTTCTAGTAAATCATATACTTAAAAACATTTAATAAAAATGTCAAAAATTTGAGAAAAAAGATAAATGTCATTCTTGTCTTTAGAAGTATGCCACATCATCACTCATATTATTTCCCTTTTATATTATATATAGATTCTGGGACTCTAGAATATTTTTTTAATTGCCACATCACTACAACCAAAAGCCAATGGAAATCACGTTGAAGGTCGCAAGTGTTATCACCGCCACTTAGTTTTATGTCATGTCCTTAATTTATTTTCAAATTGATTTTGAACCAATCAAAATTAAAAATAAAGAGCACAAAACATCATCTTGCTGCGTAAACAAAAAGGATCAACAATAGGTGATCCACGCAAGCCAAATTTTCTGCAGTAACCAATCAACTAGACCTTTGATCTTTTCTTTGCAATACCAATACAAAATATATAACATATTCGTGTTCATAAACTTTGTACAATATATATATATATATATATATATATATATATATATATATATATATATATATATATATATATATATATATAGTTATCTATTTAGATGCAAGTAAGGCTCGTGATGCCAATTGTTGAAATATCAAGCATACGCAGCGGAAGCAAATAGACATGATCATTTACATGTAATATAGATAACCAATATAAATACATAATTCTCACAAATGCTACTTAGAAATAATCAAGAATACCTCTTGAAGCGTGAGAAGATATCTTTAAGAGAATCTGTCTATGAGTTTGCAGTCTTCTATAGTGATCTCAAATACACAATCAAACTCTCTCAATACATGGATGGGCAAGTACTAAATAGAATACCCAATTCTTTCTTCTTGTTGTACAATTTCTAGGCTAGAGAAATCCCTATTTATAGAGATAATCTCCCAATCCAAGGAGGAAATGAAAATAGACGTCTATTTCTATTGAAACAAGGACAGGCGGCTCCTTTTCCTATAAAAAATAGGATTCTGAGTTCTAGTGTAATAAGGGCACTATAGGGACCACAAAATTAATTATTGATTCGCCCTATTATAGAAATAATTCAAAATACCAATTTGAATTATTCTTACCATAACAAATTATAAATTATTTCATTAAAAATTTGTAATTTCACTCCTTTATTTCTATTTTGAAATTCCCCATTAAAAACTTATAAATTTCCCATGCTAAAATTACAGATACTAATCAATAAATTCAATTACTGATGAATTTAATATAATGATTAATTTCCATTAGAGAAATGCTTAACTTATTTCATATGTCGGATATATAAATTCATCGATCGGGTTTACACATGAAAACTTATAAGCTTCTCATAAAAGGAGTATCATCAATCTCTATACTAAGACATGGATTCCATCAACTAACTTATTATTTCACCAATACATACTACTATCAACCAACCTACCAGGAATATTGAACCCATCTCTATAATAACCCATACTTTTCCTAGCTCAGTTTAACCCCTAGAATGTCAAGGATCAACTTTAAAAATGAATAACTCTTGACACATATAGAATTTTCAAGCTCTAGACCCACCATTATGTAGATAATTGGCTCAGCTTTCCAATATACCAATTTCACATTAATCCTATACTCGGTTGAGAAGTTATGGCTTTTTTAGTAAAATAGTATGGCATTTCTACAGGCACCGCGTAGTGGTGAAGGACCAAATCGGTTTCCAATTTTCTGAAGTTGATTTTTAAAAAGGTAGTTTAGTCTTTTCCTAAGTTTCAATTCATGAATAACACTGAATTAATCCTATTCTAACCATTATATGCTTACTTTTCATTAAATTTCTCTCAAAGAAACCCTAGAACATCAAAACTTAATTTCCAAGGAAAATTAAGATGATCAAGAATCCATCTTCAAGAGCACAAATAGGAATCGAAAATCAAGTGTTATCATAAATTAAGGTATCTGGGTTTTTTCAACAAGGATAATCCTTTCATCATTATGCCTAAAAATAATTTTTGAAGATAATTTTACATGAATTTTGAATTAGAATTTATACCCACTATTGCTATTTTCAAGATTATGAGATTTCAAGTGAATTAGATGTTGAATTGCATGACTACTTTCGTATTTTCATGTGTATTGTAGAAATTTCCAGATTTTGAATTGAATTACCAATATTTACATTATCAATCATGAACATTATGATGTTTTGACATGAATTTGAAACATGCATTATTAATCCCTAGTTTGTATGATGATATTTCAGGAATGGCTACATTTTAAGCATACCGTGATTTGTTATATTAAGATTTTGAACAAAGATTTGATCCTTTGATCACAACTTAGATATAGAGTCCACTTTATAGATTTAGCTACAGTTTAAGTAAACAGATTTACAAGAGGTTTTCATTGTAAACCCTTATATTAGTTTTAAAAGTGGATTCCAATAGAATGAGCATACAGATTAAAGGAAGTAGTATTTATCACCGAGTCAGGTATGTTTACATGCCCCAGAACTACGAGCCAATGTAGGTTCAAATTTTCAAATTAATTCTATTTCTATATAGATGATATATACAGATGTGATCACTTAGATTAGGTTATACTCCTTGACAAAAGTATGACACCTCTCTCCAATGTGAGGTTTTCCCATAAGGGAACTAGACGTTAGACACTATGATAGCTCACATGGTGTATGTCAATTAGAAAAACCTCCCTAGTAGAAAAAACTACAGAATAAACATAATAGAATAACTTTTAGAAAACTAAGTGTAAAGGCTCACAGATTTATTCTGATATTGCTTTACATGTGACATTAGCTATGAGATTTCAAATTTAAAATTATAGATATAAAGATGAGTCTTTTCTACACTTAGGCAGCATGATTTAAAGATATAATACAAGTATAACTTTTAGAAACTAAATGTTATGACTCACTAGACCTACGCAACATGTTTTGCTATTCATGATTATGAATTTTAGTTTTCAGATATTTCAGCTTATGTGAGTCATTTACATTTAGCATGCATTCTTTTATAAATTTATAATAATATTGAGATATTGATTTACTTATGCATTCACCCCCATATAGTTAGTACAATCCAGAAGTAGTGATCCACATATATGTTTATGTGCTAAATTATCTTATAATGTAGGTTCAGGTGCTCAGTTTTAGTAGTGTGAGTGATTTTGAGCATCTACATCTACATCCCGATAGTTGGTGAGTCCTCATAGTTCAAGGACTTGGTTATTCAATTTTTTAGCTTATTAGTTTAGACGATTCAGTATTTTTAAATAGTTTGAGTCAGCTGGGGGTTTATCCCAGTGACTATCTAGCATTAGTACTAGAGGTTTGTCAGACTGCTAGGTATGTTATAGATTTCCAATATTGATTGATCAGACTCTTGAGCTCAGCTATTATATTTGGATAGTTTCATCTTAGCCCATATAGAATTTTATATTTTAGCTTGATTATATATCTATACTTCCCTGTTATGAGTTTCAGTTTTAGTATATGGATTACAGGGTTAGCTTAAGGCTACTTGTAGTCTTGAGCGCTATGTGATATCTCGAGACCTATTTTTGGGGCGTTACAAACTTGGTATCAGAGCCTAAAGTTATAAGAGTCCTAGGGAGTTAGATAAGCCGTTTTACATAGAGTCTTGATCATGTGTGTGAAGCATGCCACATTTATAAGCAAGAGGCTACGAGACCTTTTTAGGAATTTATCTCTATCTTTCATGATCTATCGTACTTACAGTACCTCTATCTGCTTTTAACTCATTCTCTTACGTGATAGTTTAATATGACTCCTCGTCGATCTAATACCCATAAAAATAATAACCAGCCACCCTAGCCTGGTGACCCTCTGAATGAGAATGTATCCCATATTGAATTTTGGGCTGTCTTTCAGGTGTTGACCCAAGCTGTGACTGCTAATATTCAGGACAACCATCAAGTGGTATTCCTACTTTAGTAGAATAGGGATTTAGCAGCAGCTAGAATTTAAGACTTCATGAGAATGAATTCGCCAGAGTTCCTTTGGTCAAAAGCAGGTGAGGACCCACAACTTTATTTAGATAAGGTGAAGAAGATCACCCAGATTATGCATATTTCTGAAGAGGAGAGTGTAGAGTTATCATCCTATAGATTGAAGAATTTAGTGTATGATTAGATGGTCTTGTGGAAGAATAGTAGAGGTGAGAATGCAGCTCCATGAGTTGGCAGGTATTTCAGGATGCTTTTCTAGATAGGTTCTTTCTGCATGAAATAAGAGAAGCTAAAGTAGAAGAGTTTATGAACCTGAGAAAGGTCTTAATGAAAATGAAATAGTACTGCCTTAAGTTCAACTAGTTTTCTAAGTATACCCCTGATACGATAGTTGACCCTAGGGTAAGTATGAGTAAGTTTGTTACTGGAGTATCTGGTTTGTAGTTAAGGAGTATAGGATTGCCATGATTATTGGGGACATGGATCTTGCTAGTTGATGATTCATGCTTAATAGATTAAGAAAAAAAATTAAAGAGAAGTGAGGGGGGAAATAAGAAGGCTAGAACAGAGCAGTTTGAGTATAGCCAAACAAAGTATGGAGGGGGAATCATTTGCAGTTTTAGAATCATTCATCTATTCCAGCGCCATCTTAAACTATTGATCCCGCACCCAGAGTGAGGAAAGATCAATGGGGTAAAAATCTAAGTCCAGGTCTCAGAATAGTATGAGTGAAAAACCCATTTATCCTCTATATACTAGGTGTGGTCAGAATTATCTTGGTGAGTGTTTGTTGGGATAGAAAGGTTGTTATGGTTATGGTAAGTTGGGACATAGAATTAAAGAGTATCCATATGCTAAGCAGGGAAACAGGGATGTTCGTCCCCAAACTCAGGCTACTAGCGCACTAGCCCCTCTAGGTCACCCAGTCCCTCCTCAAGGCACGTCATTTAGTACCGGTGGTGGTCAGCGAAAGAATCAATATTATGCTTTACCATCCCATCAGGAGCAGGAGTATTCACTAGATGTTGTTACTGGTATGCTTCGTGTCTTTCATCTTGATGTTTATGTGTTGTTAAACCCTGGGTCAATTTTCTCTTATGTGACCCCATTAGTTGCAGTAAATTTTGAAATAGGTCCTAAAATGATTCCTAATCCCTTCTTGGCTTCTACCCTAGTGGGTGAGTCTATTTTTGCCAAATAGATCTATAGAAAGTGTCCTATCACTGTCCTTCATAAAATCATGTTAGCAAATTTAATAGAGTTAGATATGGTCGACTTTGACCTTATTCTTTGTATGGATTGGCTCTATTCCTGTTATGCATTCTTAGATTGTCTCACTCGAGTGGTAAAGTTTTGTTTTCCAGATTAGCTAGTCTTTGAGTGGGAAGGTAATTCAGTGTCTCCTAAGAGTCATTTCATATCATATCTTAAAGCCAGAAAGTGGATATCAATACGGTGTATCTATCATCTAGTTCGAGTCAAAGGTACTACATTTGAGACTCCAACAACTCAATTAGTTTGTGTAGTCAATTAGTTTCCTGATGTTTTTCTCAAAGATTTGCCAGGGGTACCTCATGATAGGGAAATAGAATTCGGTATAGACCTTTTTCTAGATACTCAGCCTATCTCTATTCCTCTATTTTGTATGGCTTCAGCTGAGCTTAAGGAGTTAAAAGAACAACTTAAAGACCTCTTAAATAAAGGTTTTATAAGGCCTAGTGTATCTCCATGAGGCACTCCCATCCTATTTGTGCAAAAGAAAGATGATTCTTTGCGAATTTGCATTGACTATTGTTAGCTGAATAAAGTCATAGTAAAAAACAAATATCCTCTTCCTAGGATTGATGACTTATTTGATCAGCTCTAGGATGTAAGTTATTTATCCAAGATAGACCTTCGATCCGGCTATCATCATCTTAGAATAAGGGAATGTGATATCCCAAAGACAGATTTCAGAACCTGTTATGGTCATTTCGAGTTTCTAGTTATGTCCTTTGGGTTGACAAATGCCCAATCAGCCTTCATGGATTTGATGAACATAGTGTTCAAATAGTATTTGGACATCTTTGTCTTAGTCTTTATAGATGATACTCTTGTATATTCGCATAGAGAGGATGATCATGCAAACCACCTTAGAATTGTGTTGCAAACTCTTAGGAATCACCAGTTGTTCACCAAATTTAGCAAATGTGAATTTTGACTAAGGTTAGTATCTTTCCTCGGTTATATTATTTGCAGTGATAGTATTAGAATTGATCCCCAAAAGACATAAGAAGTAAGAAACTGGCCTAGACCAATTTCTCTATCAAAGGTCAGAAGTTTCTTGGGTTTAGATAGATATTACAAGCATTTTATTGAGGGTTTTTCTTCTATTACATCCCCGATGTCTATATTGACCCAAAAGAAAGTTAAGTTTTAGTGGTCAGATTCCTGTGAGAAGAGTTTTTAGGAGTTGAAGACTCACTCACTTCAGCCCTAGTTTTAGTATTACTTGATAGTACAGATGGTTTTGTTGTATATTGTGATGCTTCTAGAACCGGTTTGGGTTGTGTTTTGATGCAGAGAGGTAAGGTTATAGCCTATGCCTCTAGACATGATCTTGGGTGTATTTATACGCCTAAGCACCATAATTTATCCATATTTTAGCTATGTTTAGAGAACAAAGTGCCTAGTTTCTTATGTTTTTACTCTACTTCTATGTAATTGAGTGAACCGATGTGATCAGCATGATTTTAGGTATTAATGAGGTAGATGAAGACATTATAGGACTATGGAATGCGGATGGCATATGACACAAGAGAGAGTAGCAATCTGGACCAAATGTGGTGCCTAGAAACTATGTCCAAGACTAGTTTGTCATTTATAATTAGTTCAGGAACTTAGAAGGTAATTATGAGAGAAAAGATTATTAAAAGGCTTAATGCTGAATTTTTATTCATTATTGAATTATTTTGTATTATTCTGAGAGAGGAGAAAGGTGGCTAAGCTTGAGGAGAGAGAGAAAAACATTTTATCTCTTGCTTTCACTATTCGCACACCAAGATCATCTTCTAGTTTTTGGTATGACAAATATTTCTATTGTGATTTTCATTTTATTCATGAGTAGCTAAGTTTATTAGTTAGGGTTATGGAAGCCTTTTAGCATATAATCTATCACTTTGGGTTTTGAATTCATTATGCATTGACTTGTTTATATCATACTCTCTTCGCTTATCTTGAATTTTGGTGGTTGCAAACATAGCGGATATGCCTTAAATGCAACTTGTTCGAAAGAAAGGTTGTTCGAAAAAGAGAGTAGTGACAAGAAAATAGGATTACCAACTCCTATTTCATAAGTTAATGCCTTAGCAGGATTAACTACTTGGAGATTTCATATTATTTTTGGTGAACACTTTTGATTCGAAAGAACTGAAGTGAATTAGCCCTTGATGGTTGAGAAACACTAGGATGATGTTATTAAATACAATACGTTTATCTGTAAGCACGATGCATGTATGAATTCAGAAAGCCATTAGTTAGTAAGTATTGAAAATGACAAGGTGGACATAACCCTAGCTTGCTATTTCTCTGAATTTGAATACTACTACACATATTTCATCTTGTCAAACTGAAACCACCAATTTGTGAACTGAATCAAATCCCCCTATTTATTTTATGAAAGCAAATGATTAAAAGTCAACTAATCTGTATATAACTTAATTAACACTATATTTTCTGTGGGATTCGACCCCAACCTAGTTGGGTTATATATTTGACAATGACCGTTTACTCTCTCGTAAGAGAGATATAATTTGAGCGTTATCAAAAATGGCATCGTTGCCAGGAAATACAGTTGTCGATTGAGTTTATGTGTGTTAATTAACTGCTAGTCAAGTTTCTTAATTTTACGTTTAAGAGTGTTGGTTTGGAATTTTAGCCTACTTGCTTGAATTCAAACTTGTAAATATTTGTTTTTAGTTTTCTTTTATTTTTTGTGTTAGGTAGATTTTTATTTTAGTTTACTTATTACTATGGCATCGTGGAATGAACATGAGCTTGGTGGTTGGAAGTCTTATCTTGATGATCCATGTCTATATTGTGATGGACCTCACTTTTGGCAAGATTGTAGATATGCTCCCCGGGGAGAGATATGTGCACCATCTCTATCCTATCGGGAGAATGATTGTTCTTTATGTGGTGGTCAAGATGGACATTGGAGTGATTGCCCCAATGTATCCTCCCCCCATTGCGCTAACCCACATTCTAGTTCTTTTCCTGAGTTTAACAGGTCTTATGGTCAAGAAAAGAAAGAACGAAGCACCGGAAGGAGTGGCATTGAATCTATGTTTCAATGAATGTTAGATCTCCAGGAAGAAACATACGATATCGTATATGATATACATCAAGGCATGAGGTCAATCATTCATGAGGAGATGGATATAGAGGTCAATCATTCAAAGCACTCTTCTATAATATACTTAGATGATATCTTGTCAGTGGAATCATTTAACATAATGGAAGAGTGTGAAGATGAGGAGCTAGAACCCTATATTGATGTTGAGCAACCCACAGTGACTTCCCAACCAACTGAACCAACCATTAGAGATGATGCCAAGATTGAGGACTTGGTGCTAGAGGTAAAAGAAGAAACCAAGAAAATCTTTAATAAAGACTCTAGCCCAATTCCAAGAGAAGATGTCGAGAAGGTAAGTAAAAATTAGTGTGTAGTAGATACTGTAAATTTTGAAGTAGAATTAGTTGGGCCTCACTCAAAGCATTTTTCCACATTATGTTTAGATGATATCTTATCCGTGGAATCATCTAAAATAGTGGAAAGTGTGAAGATGAGGACCAAGAATCCTATATTCTTTATTTTACACTTGATAAGCAACATTAAAACATACCTCAGTTTAAGACCGAGTTGTTTACCATGCATCATCCATTACTTGATTTCTTAATTTCTACACCACCCCCGTATAAGCGAGGCAAAAAGATGGATGCGATGTTGGGTGTGAAATTTATATCCTCAAGGTGGAGGAAAAAGTTGATTAGGTCGTGCCATGACACTAAATTAGGCGTTTAGTGGGAGGAAACCCATCCTTCTAATCATTTTTGTTGTTTTTGATTAAGTGTAGGTGTATGAAGTACTAAGGAGATAATTGGTACCAAAGTCGATTTTGAATTGAGCCACAGCAAAGGTGGTAAGTTTAGGAGTAATGGGAACACTACAGGTAAATTGGAATAGTCAATTGTTAAGGCTCGAGTCATGATTTGTATTAGAGTTGTGCCCCGAATTATGTTAATTCGACCCCAAAATTTTTGCGGTGCGACTTATTTTTGTGACTTTCAATGAGGTCTGTGGTGGTAGCGTAGGGATCGGGCCAAAACTATGCAATGCATAATATGCCGCACACCTTGATGTGTTCGATAAATTATGCGTCGCACACTTTAACATGTACGCTAAGATATGCATCGTACACCTAGCCGTGTATGCCCATGCCTTAAGTCTGCGATACCTTATGCGATGCATACCTTGATGTCTGCGATAGGTAATGCGTCGCCCACTTCTCCACATAGACTCGCTATTCCAACTATGCGACAACATATGTGATGCACACTTTGAGATGTGTGATAAGATGTGCATCGCACACTTAGTCCAAATAAGTCTAAAACTCGACTTCTAACTTTAACTTGGGTCAACTTGACCCAGATTTTCATTCTTCAAATAGACTTCACACCCTAAATGCCCAAATTCATCCTTATTTTACCCTTAAGCCGCCTAATATTAAGCTCTCACCATTCTCTTTGTCCTTCACTAATCTTCCATCTTCTAGGTACGTTTTACTTTTTCAATCCTTAGTTATTGTGACTCTATGTTATAGTTAATTGATTTCTTAAGGATTATGAATTAAATTCTTGCCATGGTGATATTTTGGAAGTGATGGCGTTTTGTATATCTTAATATGGTTGAAAGTGTAGGGCATAATTTTGTTCAAAAAGATGTTTCATTGAAATAGAATTGGGGGAATTGAAGTGACTTAATTATATTGTGACTAATGTTGATGCACTATGTCAAAGTGTATGTTGGCGAAGTCTGAGTACCCGACAATAACACTTATTGGTAGATACTAACAAATTAAGTGTGGGGTGGTGACTTCATCACCCTCATCTTAATAATAATTAGTTTCATTATGTATGGCTGACATGGATGAAATGATGAACACAAGAAAAATGGCTCTGATGATAATCTCAATGCAGGTGGCATGACTCCTACTGTGGATGAGGAGTACTACTAGCCAGGTTCTTTATCTTATTATTTGTACTGGTACAGTGCTGAGCTTGATTGTGGGGTGGATGGTTACTTTGCTACTTGTTTTGTAAGAAAATAGTACCTTCTCCTTAGCATTCTTCTATGATAGGATTAGTTATTTTGTTTATTTTGTTTCTTGTTAGATGTTTATTGTATTTAGTCATAATTAGGTGTCTTTCTCGATGATGGATGGATGACGACCGTCTTAAGAGAAAATTAGTCATTTAATTGTTTGTAGCTATTCTTGTGGATCACATGACATTATAACATAAGTATGTGATGGATCATTACGTTTGAAACACCTAGGCTCTAGTTGTGACTCTTGTTATGATTGTTGGTTTTATTTGAATTCATGTAATTGTTGGGTTGAGAATCTATAATGCTTCTAATTGAGTTGACCATGTGCCATGAGTATGTAAGACTGTTGTGTATTCTTTATTGCAATTGACGCTAGAACTTGCTTGGTGTGTGTGCAAAGCGAAATAAAGATTGTGAGTTTAGGAGATAATTTAGGCATTTCTTTGATAGCCATTGTTCATACCTTCTTTTGACCTACCTTTGTACATTTTCTTAGCTAGCCCCGTTGAGCCTTTAGCTTGTTCTTTTGTTAGCCTCATGTGTAGCCTATTCCGTTCTTTAATAGACCATAATTTGATCCAAAAGCTCCTAAGCTCTTTAATGTAAAATCAATTTGAGTTAGGAGTTTGACAATTAGAGGAAAAAAGTGAAATTGATGCCCCAAAGTCTAGTTATTGGCGTGTGAAATTGATGTGGTTGGGAGTAGCAAAAATTGTTGAAAAAGTTCTAAATTTTATCCCGGATATGTTACAATGAAACTGTTTTGGCCCTGGTCCTTCTTGGACATTGTGCACCTCAACTAAGGCAAATCGCTTAAGTTGAGGGTGGCTATTATAGGGGTGCGTAACATGAAAACAGTGCAAAAAAAATATTTGAAAGGGTTGCATACTCCCATCATAGTGTTATTAATTAAGCTTAAGGAGTTGGGGTGAAAAGCAAATTTATGAAGATAGCAGAAGTGGAAATTAGTTGTTAGAGATTGATCTTAATTGCATAATGTAGTGTATTAAAGCGCTTAGGGAAGATAGTCACTATTTCTGGCCAAAATAGTTGTTACCCATCCTTTAGCCTGCATTACAACCCGTAAAAGACCTATTTGATCCTAATCTTAGCATTCTGATATTAGTGGAGTATTACACTGAAGGCAAGCATATGGTCATCAGTTGTAATTTGAGAATTCTTTGTGAGAGTGAGCGCAACTTAATTCTTGTACCCATTTTGTTAGAAATTGCATGATTGTGAGTGATTATGGGTAACTCTCTTGTTGTGAGGGCACATGGTTGATGAAGGTTGGGTAATTTATATGATTTCTTTTCTTGAACGATATACATGAAATTACTAACTTAATGAGTCTATTCTTAAGGGTAGGTTGTATCTAGGAATGATTCCTGAAGCTACTTCTTGTTCATAATTTTTGTGTGAGCCTATTTGATTATCTTGTTTTCCATTGTGGGTGCTAAGGCTTGTGTAGTATGCATAAATAGATATGTTGTTCAAGGACGAACAAAGCTTTAAGTGTGGGGTGGTGATCTTGGGTGTATTTATACGCCTAAGCACCATAATTTATCCATATTTTAGCTATGTTTAGAGAACAAAGTGCCTAGTTTCTTATGTTTTTACTCTACTTCTATGTAATTGAGCTAATCGATGTGATTAGCATGATTTCAGGTATTAATGAGGTAGATGGAGACATTATGGGACTATGGAATGCAGATGACATATGACACAAGAGAAAGTAGTAATCTGGACCAAATGTGGCGCCTAGAAACTATGTCCAAGACTAGTTTGTCATTTATAATTAGTTCAGGGACTTAGAAGGCAATTATGCGAGAAGAGATTATTAAAAGGCTTAATGCTGAATTTTTATTCATTATTGAATTATTCTGTATTATTCTGAGAGAGGAGAAAGGTGTCTTAGCTTGAGGAGAGAGAGAAAAACGTTCTCTCTTGCTTTCACTATTCGCACACCAAGATCATCTTCTAGTTTTTGGTATGATGAATATTTCTATTGTGGTTTTCGTTTTATTCATGAGTATCTAAGTTTATTAGTTAGGATTATGGAAGCCTTGTAGCATACAATCTATCACTTTGCATTTTGAATTCATTATGCATTGACTTGTTTATATCGTACTCTCTTCGCTTATCTTGAATTTTGGTGGTTGCAAACATAGAGGATATGCCTTAAACGTATCTTGTTTGAAAGAAAGGTTGTTGTTCGAAAAAGAGAGTAGTGACAAGAAAATAGGATTACCAACCCCTATTTCATAAGTTAATGCCTTAGCAGAATTAACTACTTAGAGATTTCGTATTATTTTTTGTGAACACTTTTGATTTGAGAGAACTGAAGTAAATTAGTCCTTGATGGTTGAGAAACACTAGGATGATGTTATTAAATACAATACGTTTCTCTATAAGCACGATGCATGTATGAATTCAGAAATCCTATAGTTAGTAAGTATTAAAAACTACAAGGTGGATATAACCCTAGCTTGCTATTTCTCTAAATTTGAATACGATTACACATATTTCATCTTGTTAAAATGAAACCATTAATTTGTGAACTGAATCAAATCCCCACTATTTATTTTATAGAAATGAATGATTACAAGTTAACTAATCTGCATACAACTTAATTAACACCATATTCCCTGTGGGATTCAACCCCAACCTAGTTGGGTTATATATTTGACAACGACCGCTTACTCTCTCGTAAGAGAGGTGTAATTTGAGTGTTATCAAGACAACTTAATTCTCACAAAAAGAACTACCCTACCCATGACCTTGAGATAGCTGCAATGGTGTTTTCCTTGAAAATCTGGAGGCACTATCTTTATGGGGTGCATGCTAATGTGTTCACGGATCATAAAAGTTTGCAGTATGTTTTACTCAAAGAGAGTTAAATCTTCATCAGAGAAGGTGGTTAGAATTGTTGAAGGATTATGATATGAGCGTGTTATATCATCCAGGCAAGGCCAATGTAGTGGCAGATGCCCTTAGTAGATTGTCCATGGGCAGTGTTGCTCACGTGGAGAATAATAAAGGAAAAATAGTTCAGGAAGTTCACAGGTTAGCTAGATTAGGTGTGAGGTTGGTTGACTCAGATGATGGGAATGTTTGGGTTTAGAGTAGTTCAGAATCTTCTCTAGTTTCTAAAGTAAAAGAGAAGCAAGATAAGGATACTAGTTTGGTCAAACTGAAGGGGTCAGTTAAAGACCAAAAGATAGAGGTTTTCTCCCAATGGGGAGATAGTATGTTGCGATACCAGAGTAGATTGTGTGTGTTATGTGTTGATTACTTGGGGTAGCAAATTATCTCAAAAGTGCATGGTGCACGTTATTTTATTCATCCGGGAGCCACCAAGATATACCACGACTTGCGGGAAGTCTATTGGTGGAGTGGTATGAAGAAAGATATAGCAGAGTTTGTAGCTAAGTATATGACTTGTCAACAGGTTAAGGTTAAATACTAAAGACCTGGTGGTACGTTGCAGGAGTTTGGTATTCCCACTTGGAAGTGGGAAAAGGTGAATATGGACATTGTGACTGGATTACCACATTCGCGTCGTCAGCATAATTTGATTTGGGTTATAGTAGACAGATAGACTAAATCAGCTCATTTCTTGCCAGTTCACACGTCCTACACAGCTGAAGATCATGCTAAGCTGTATATCAGAGAGTTGGTTAGATTACATGGAGTTCCTTTTTCTATCATCTCTAATAGGGGTACTTAGATTACCTCCCAGTTTTGGAAAGCCTTTCAGAAGGGTCTTAGTACCCAAGTTTATCTCAATTCAACTTTTTATCCGTAGACAGATAATCAGGTAGAGACGACCATACATAACTTAGAGGATATATTGAGGGCATAAGTTCTTGACTTCAAAGGCAGTTGGGATGACCACTTGTCATTGATAGAGTTCACCTATAATAATAGTTACTATTCTAGTATTCAGATAGCCCCGTTTGAAGCTCTGTATGGGTGGAGGTGTAGATCACCAGTAGGTTGGTTCGAAGTGGGTGAGACCACTTTGAATGGTCCATATATGGTGTTTGAAGCAATGTAGAAAGTTCAGTTGATTCGAGAGAGATAGAAAACAGCTCAGAGTCATCAGAAATCTTATGCAGACATAAGAAGAAGAGATCTTGAGTTTGAAGTAGATGAGCTTGTGTATTTGAAGGTTTCATCTATGAGGGGGGTGAAGATATTTGGCAAAAAGGGTAATCTTAGTCCATGATATGTAGGCCCCTACAGGATTTTGAGTTATGTTGGGAAGGTAGCGTATGAGCTTGAGCTACCCACAAACTTGTCATCAGTTCATCCAGTGTTCGAAGTGTCCTTATTAAAGAATTGCATGGATAATTCATCCGTTATAGTCCCTCTATAAAGTACAGATATTTAAAATAACCTCTCATACGAAGAAGTTCCAGTAGAGATTCTTGATCATCAATCCGTAGACTAAGGAACAAAGAAGTTCCCTTGGTCAAAGTTCTGTGACGAAATCAGTTCGTTGAGGGTGCTACGTGGAAAGCAGAAGCAGACATTCGTACCAAGTATCCACATCTTTTCTCCACGAACTCAGATTCAGCCAAAGGTAACAGTCTTCCTTAATTCAATTCTTTTCCGATCTCACATTCAGCCATATAAGTATCTTCATGTAAATTCATGTACTCACATATTAGTTCAGTCACTCAGTCTGTTTTAGATTTAGTCATACATCTAGTTTCAGTTATGCATGCCAGCATATAGACTCAGTCCCTCAGTATCTACAGTTTAACTAGTCCCATTCGAGAACGAATGTTAACAAGGGGGAGATAATGTAATACCCCATACTTTTCCTAGCTTACTTTTCCTCTCCAACTTGTTTTGTGTTTTATCATGAATCTGGCGTTAGTTTGCGTTAGAATCAATGAATCTGGTGTCTTTTTCATCTGGTTTGGTATAATTTTATTTATATTGTTCTGGGTATGTCTAATTCTTGAATACTATGATTACTTTCTGATTAATTTGGTACTTGAGAATGTTGTCATCAGCTCTAGCATAAAAACACCATTTGTCTTCTGTTTATTCATCGTTGTGATTGGGGATGAGTCATTACCTTATTTACCAAGAGTCATTACCGTACCAGCTCTACTATTAGTTGTAGCAAGTATGCTAGGAAATTCTCTGGTTGCCAAATATCAGCATAAGTACTTGACAGAGCTTATGGTTGCACAAGACAAAATGCTAAAGGCCATAACAGAATCCCTTACTAGTA
The DNA here is from genome assembly GCF_002878395.1 of Capsicum annuum. NCBI lineage: Eukaryota > Viridiplantae > Streptophyta > Magnoliopsida > Solanales > Solanaceae > Capsicum > Capsicum annuum. The sequence goes on from NC_061113.1 coordinate 94,420,577, forward strand.
TTAAAGTGTTGAAGTTGTATGTGTGTGAGAAACATTTGGAGAATGCCATTGAAAAGCTAAGAGAAGAAGAATACTGATGGTTATCAGCAGTGCAGATGCAGAAAGGCTATTACCTGGTTTTGTTTTTGTCAACGCCAATCATTGTGTCCGCAGTTACTTTCTGGTCTTGCTACTTACTCAAAGTACCTCTTAATACCACTAATGTCTTCACATTTCTTGCCACTTTACGCATTATTCAGGAACCAGTTAGGTTAGTTCTTGATATTCTTTAAGTATTCATAGAAGCAAAAGTCTCCGTATCTCGAATTGTTAAATTTCTTGAGGCTCCCGAGTTGCAAAACAGACGTATTGATTAGAAGTACCGGGGGAAGGAACTTGAGCCTTCCATAATCATTAAGTCCAATGGGATATCATGGGTTGCAAGTTCTCCTAATCCTGCAGTGAAAAGTGTAAAGCATCACGTTAAACAAGGGAAAAAGCTAGCCATCTGCGGAGAGGTTGGTTCTGGTAAATCAACTCTTTTAGCTGTAATCCTCGGAGAGGTTCCATATGTTGATGGCCTGGTAAGTTTTTTACGTCAACTTCTCATTCTGTTTTAACTGTCAAATTTTTCTATAATACTTAGATCTTAGCAAATGATAAACCTGTTTTATTGGCTTCTCAATTTTCAGGTTCAAGTTTATGGAATGGTGGCATACGTTTCTCAGAATGCATGGATTTAGACAGGAATAATAAGGAAAAACATACAGGAATAATAAGGAAAAACATACTTTTTGGTTCCACCGATCAGATCAAATACCAAGAAGTACTTGAAAGGTGTTCTCTTGTCGAGGACCTTGAAATGCTTTCTTTTGGTGACCACACAATTATTGGAGAAAGGGGTGTTAACCTCAGTGGTGGACAGAAGTAATAAGTTCAGCTGGCATGTGCACTGTATCAAGATTCTGACATATAACTGTTGGACGATCCATCCAGCGCAGTTGATGCACATGCCTCAACCTGTCTGTTTAATGTAAGAACATTCATTTTGACAAACTAAAGACTGAAAACATTTGTAAAATTGCTAACTTGGAATGCTATTAGGATTATGTCATAGGAGCTCTTTCTGGAAAGATAGTCTTGCTTGTGACTCATCAAGTAGATTTCCTTCCTACATTTGATTCAATATTGGTTAGTAATATATTCTGGATAGCCTAATCTAACTTACTATGCATAATGATCTTGTAATTAATAATTTCAAACTTCTTCTCCATTACGATGACCTTATTTGCCGCACTTATTTAGATGTTTTTTATGCAAGTATGGGATTTAACAAAATTCTATTTTGCCAAAAGCTAGTGTCCGAAGGGAACATCATGCAGTCAGCTTTCTTTGATCAGTTGCTTCTATATAGTGAAGAGTTTCAAAATCTTATTCATGCACATGGCGAAGCAACTAAAAGTAAGAGTAGTCGGTGGTGTGCTCCCCAAGGAAGGACCAAAAGCTCAGAAGAAAACATTTATCAGTTGTTATTATACCAACAATTTATATGAAAGTGATTTTACAGGTGCACATATTACCTACTCATAATTCATTACTAGTCCTTATATCGACTGCCTGCTAAAACTTTTAGTCCACTATTTTGATGTTCTGCACAGAGATTTTACTTTGCTTCAGCAAAGAAACTCATGAGAATTGATGGCACAAGAAGGTCATTGGTTGCTAGCAATCTTGCTGAAGCCATAACAGGAGCAATGACTATAAGAGCTTTCGAGAAGGACCGTTTTTGCACAGAATATACGCACCTTGTTGATAGAAATGTAATATCATTTTTCCTCAGCTTTTCAGCAACCGAGTGGTTGATCCAACGTCTAGAAATTCTCTGCACAATAGTCCTCTCATAGTCGGCCTTAGCCATGGTTTTACTTCCCTTCGAAGCTTCTGACTTAGGTAATGAAGTTCATTACATCATGCAGCAAAACTAGAACAAAATAAAGTTGATTCATATACTAAGACTTTGGCATTTGATTTTCAAGATATATTGGCATGGCTCTGTCGTACGCTCTTTCCTTAAATGTATTTCTAGTTGCTTCATTCCAAAACCAGCGCATGCTAGAAAACTCCATCATTTCAATAGAAAGACTAGAGAAATACATGCATATTCCTAGTGAACGGCTTGAAATAATACAAGGCAATAGACCTGATCCCTCTTTTCCTTCCACTGGTAAAGTGGAGATTGTTGATTTAAAGGTTAGTATCCAAATTCCTTAGTTTTCCATCTTTCTTTATTCATCGATGTAGAACAAAGATCACATAAAATTTATATTCCAGGTTAGATATCAACCGAGCACTCCACTAGTTCTACAAAGCATTAGCTGCATAATTGAAGGTGGATATAAAGTTGGAATTATTGGCAGGGCAGGTAGTGGCAAAACAACTCTTATTAGTGCCTTGTTTTGCTTGGTAGAGCCAACGGAAGGAAGAATCATCATAGATGGACTAAATATTTCAACAATCGGTATTCATGATCTTCGATCTTCTTTATCTATTATTCCACAAGATCCTACGTTTTTTAGCGGTACTGTTAGATGCAATCTTGACCCCTTGTCAGAGCACACTGATCACGATATATGGGAGGTAACATTTATTTATAAACATTGTCAAAACTTATCATTCTGCAGCATAGCATCTTTTATTCTACTACAATATTTGTCCTTTTTTCCATCTAAAGGCCGTTTCTACTATTCTAACCAAAGTGTTATCAGCATTTTCTACCAAATACATCGATTTTTAATAATCACATTCAAAAATTTTATCCATACACGTAACTGTTTATCTATAAAATCAGTTTCAACACTTATTTCTGTTATCATCATGTGTGTAAGGTTTTGGGAAAATGTCAACTTTGAGACGTTGTTCAACAGAAAGAAAGAAGACTAGACTCTTCAGGTAATCAAACAAACAACATATATAGCTTGATGATAACTTGAATCCATAGCTCGGAAAAATGTCACCGTATACATGTTAGGCCCTCCTGATGCGTGTGCAACAACATTTTTGGAAATTCCGAGCTTTCCCTTGAAAGATACGTGCCTGATTCTCGATCAACTTGTAGGCTAAGGGCACAGGATCAGTCCTGAGTTTTCTGACAAGTTCTTTGGCACAGTCGAAGCATATTGCTGATGCTACCAAATACATCAGCATTACTGTCAGTTTTGGTTAGTTTCATCTTATTCTAAATTACTTTTTCAGATACCTAAAATCATTTTTTCTTATCAAAGTGTACAATACATGATTTTGGCCTCTCTTTTTCTTGTTAATGATTTTAAATATGCAATATTGTTTGCCTTGGGAAGGCTGAAACTATATTCTAGCGGGGATTAAAATCTCATAAGAGAACAGTGTTTCTTCTCAAATGTGTCTGCTCCTTTGTGTGGAATAGACAGATTATTAAGAAGTGTCAAAACAATGTTGCTTTTTGAAAACACTGTGTAATAAGAAACTGTAAGAATGAATAATGCAGAAAGAGATGGAAGCATGGGCAATGTACTTCGACACTAGTGCTATCAAGGATAGGTAAAATAACCTAGATGTGGAGCATTTTAACTCTAAATCTAACAAAAAGACTAGGAGATCGTGTGTTGAACTAGTTCATATCCAACTTAACTCAAGTATATTGCTATCCATAGAATACTTTTAGTGGAAAGAGAAATAGACGTAGACAATTATTTAGGCCTTTCGGTTGTTTTTAGGATAAACTAGCTGGAGATCAGAATTTCAGCTTCAATTATGATTGTAGATTTTGTTTTATACTAGGGGAGAGAACAAATGGGGATGTCGAATGAAGATGAAAATTGCAATAACTCTTGATTGTAAACATCTGCATGGCACTTGAATAATTTGACCTTTTGAACTTTTCCACAGGACAATGGTATGGTACCGAGTGACACAAATGATTCATTAAATAACCTCTCTTGTTCATGTTATACAAGATCTTATGTTTCATATTTAATTCAAATCTATACCTATATGGATGCCATTTATTATGTACCTAGTCTTCCATTTAAATTTTCCTTTTTTTGCTATCCAAACGTGTTATATGATCCTAAAAATTTGCAGGAAACGTCAAGTCGCTCATAAGCTTTCCTTTCTTCATGTCCCATGCAAGCAGACCAACTTAAGTACGATAGGCTTGAGGTCTTACTGAGGATCTGGTCAGAATTTCAATTGGGATTGAAGATGTCAATGACTTGATCGTTGATTTAGATTATGCACTCAAGACTGGGCCTACCTAGAAGATTAAGCAAATTTGTGAAAACTGATACCAAGCTTAAATGCACCTTCTATTCTAGTGTTGATGAATAATTTCATCTCAAATGTTTTTTTGATATTTGTAGCTTAATTCAAAATGTAATCATTTAGGAGTAATCTGTTTTGATATTGGGAAAAAAATATAGATTTGAAAAGGTGAGCAATTCATGGCATGCTGGCCGAGTTAGTTGCTCGTCTCTAAATGTTAACTAAGTTTTCTGGTCTCTAATTATATCATGTTTTTGTATCGAGATTCAAGATATCAATTTTATCTAGGACTAGAATATCGCTCGTCTTTAAAAGTTGATGTACGACAACGATGTTGTTTGTCCTTAAAGGTTGATATAGGAAAATAATTTTTCTCATCTAAAGGATAATTTAGGATCAAGTATTTCTCATCCCTAAAAGATAATTAAGGACCAGGTAGTTAGTCTATTTGAGATAAGATAAACCATCGCTAAAAGATGATTATGACCAAGTAGTTAATCTATTGGGATGAGATATATCGTCACAAAAAGATAATTATGACCAGGTAGTTAGTCTATTTGTCACCATCGCTAAAAGATGATTATGACCAAGTAGTTAATCTATTGGGATGAGATATATCGTCACAAAAAGATAATTATGACCAGGTAGTTAGTCTATTTGGGACAGGATATACCGTCGCTAAAAGATAATTACAACTAGGTAGATAGTCAATTTGGGATGAGGTATATCGTCGCAAAAGGATAATTACGACCAGGTAGTTAGTTGATTGGGATTAGATATACCATCGCTAAAAGATAATTAGGATCATGTTTTTTACCATCTCAAAAAGATTTTAAGAACCAGCTTTGTTGACTCATCGCTATTGAGCTTTAGCGGCGGAGCCTGTTAGGACGGGATGCGACCAGTTTTTTTCCATCCTAAAAGACCAATTAGGACAAGATTTGGACTTTTTGGGACCAGATTTTCCTTCCTTATATGTTATTTTTCTTGTAGTGTCGGATGACATTGATTTGATGTCTAATTAAAAAGTAAATAAATTGGTGAAGTCTAGTCATAAGGATAGTTGATGTGCGATATAAAGCTACAATCGAGGAAATGTCGGGGTTTTGATATATGATATAACTCTACGTAAGCAACTTCAACATATTTTATAGTTGTATAGTGTTTAGTAAATATAGCATATCATGTTATGTAAAGCTTTATATTGAGTAAATAAATATATTTTGAAAAGCTAACACATAGCTCTACATCTTTTATTTTTGAAAAAATCTAGTTTGTTGTTATAGGATCGAACTAGGAGATGCAATAGAGGACAAGTTTTGCCTGGTTTTTCAATTTAGAAATTCCCTATGTGCTACTGGTAGCATTTTGATGATATCTCTTTGTAAAAAATGTATGTTGCGATGATTCGAAACTATTTGCAACCCATATATATATATATATATATATATATATATATATGAAGCTTGGATTTGCCATTTACCTATTCACAACTAGGTTACAACACAAGGCAGTGGGCTGTCCAAGTATATTATTTTTGGGATTTAGTGAAATTTGTGCAAGCTAGGCTTAATTTTGAATTTAATCTTGATTTATACTAACTAAGGATGGAGTCACTAGAAATTAAAAGGTATGTAATTGTGTGTTCAAGGTTGTAAATATTCGTTCACAAGCAAAGGAACATGAAACAATCGTATTGGATTATGATTTGCATTCTTCAAGCTATGATAGGATTATTTGTGTTAAAACACTAAGGTTTGTGCATTACCTTGAACAGATACTCTATTAACTACTAAAGTATTTGTAATACCATCTTGGTATCTTGGCTACCTTCTTGTAGCCTCATATTGTCATGTTGGTATCCTTGAAGTCTTACAAGACCATTGTTTAACTCCCCCAATTGTATGGGATTGCTTGATTGCTTTGAATTCTTGTTAGGACTTTGTCCTTATTGTGGATGTGACTTTGTTACTATTAACATTTCTCTTGATTCGGATCTTTCGCTATCTTGATTATGGATATGTGGTTTGTCTTAATTACTAAAGTTGTCCATTTTAAGAACAAACTAGAATGTCATTTTAAATATGGTTCTTGACTCTCATGATTATTGGGTTTTGACCCTACTTGATATAGGTCTTGGATCCTTCTTAATACTGGAATTTGACCCTACTTGATATAGGGATTAAGTTAATCTTGATATTTGATTATGCTTGGTGTGACAACATAATGTATATATTGGGTGAAACTAGTTACTTGACCTATTGTTAACTAGTTCTTTGAGCTTTCTATATACTTGAGTCATTAAATATTCAATTTAATACTTCTCCATTTTTGATATTATTCTTCATTCTCTTGATTATTGGGTTTTGATCCTTCTTGATAGAAGGCTTCGGTCCTTCTTGATATTTAATTATACTTGATGTGATGGCATGATGTACATATGGGGTGAAATTGGTTATTTAAACTCTTACATAATGGTTCATTGTACTTTCTTGAAACTTGAGGCTTTCAATATCGAATTTGATATTTTTGATATGTTCGTTTACTTTATTTATGTCAATCCTAGTGGGGCGGTTAGGTTGTTATTTCATTATTATTATTATTCTATAATTTGTCTCAGGTGTTTTTAAATTATATGTTAGTAATTCCGGACTCTTCTCGCTGAGTACGTTATATATTGGTTAATATTAGCAGCTCAATTTAGTTAAGTTAATTGTTAATTGATTATGGCTTCAAATTTTAAGTTATGAACAATTAAGAATGTTTGACCTAACCTCTGACTCTCCATTCTAAGTATATAAAACACTCTATAACATATATAGTTTTAGCAGCCAGTAAGCATGCTCAAATTATCCTTAAACCTTTCATGTATGTACATTCATCACTATATTCATACCTGCAGGTTATCAGGTAGACAATGATCCTTATTGCATGTGGTTGAGTTCAAATGATGATTGGTATGATCCTTTTTTCTGTTGCTGAGTTTGAAGTCCTCTTCTACTTTGCATAACTTAGGGGTATGTCGGGTCCCTTTTCCATTTAGTTGTTAGTGCTTCTTCATCTTAGAGGCTTGAAGATGTTTATTAAGGGTAATTGAGATAGTTGTATTCATGGTTTTTGGACATGTTGGCCTTATGTATTTATGTGTTTGATGAGCTAACTTTTGTAATATTTGTGGTTTAAAGCGACCTTATGGTCAGTTCTCTCACTTTCTTCCTTTCATATTATTTAAAATTATCATCGTTTGGGTCTTATTAGCTCAAACATATCCCAGGTTATGTTATTTGGGTTGGTGTTTATTAAATTAGTCAAGTAACGCATAAACATTCGATGCTAGTTGAACCCCTCCAAATTATTGGGTTCAAAAGCGAGAGGGCGTCATGCAGAAGTATAAAGTTTGAAAATCATAAAGGCGATAATTCAGACAACAAAAAAAAACATACTAAAACCATATTATTAATATGATTTGGTCAAATGACCTACATATGAAAAATGAATATTAAAAAAATACAAAACCTATTGGGAGAAAATATCTCCCTAAACAAAAACTCTTTAAGAACTACATTGCGGATACTATTGCGTTATTGTATCCAAAATCTTTCCTCCAAGAAAGAGATTTCCAAAATATGGAAGACTTTTTATTTTTTCCTTTAGGAAAAGTAAAATTAATTTTGGTATTACTTTTATTTTCCTTCTAAGAAAATAAAACATAAATTTGGTAAGAAAATCAGGAAAAAAACCCTAACAAATCTCCTTTTCTGTCTTGATTTTTGGAGAAATATTCTTGATCCTTCTTCTTCAGACGATCTTCATATATCATTGCTACTTGACATGCTTAAAAATGGAGATTTTGGGTTAAACATATTTGAGTCCTTTACAGGGTTAAAAGCGAGCTTTATTTTCAAATATGTAACAGCAAGAATGTTGAAAATATGATTGACAATTGTCACCACATGTAGTTTTTTTTTTTTGGATAAGATATCTATTAGAGCATGCACAACGAAAGCAACGATTTACTAGAAATAATATAACTTACATATAATCTAGATAACGTAATCAAAACGACAATTAAAAAACTTACCTCTTGAATCTTTCACACAATTCGTCCAACACCTTGTTTGTTAGGTCTGATGTCTTCTATTACTTCCTGATTAACTCTTTTAATTAATACTTATGTGGTCAAGTGACTTATTTTTTACTGAAAAAGATTATCATATTTTGCTGAAAAAGACACCCTTCTTTATCCAATCTTCCATTGAAGAGGTAAAGGGAAAAGACAAATGATTTTGTCCCATTATTTCCACCTTAATGGCACTATAATGAACAAAATGTTTTTCCTTAATTAGCCCCATTAAAGGCAAAAGGTTTTTAGCTCTTTAATTGGTCTTTAAAAATCTTGTTTGTTGATATTAAAGACATTTTATATAGAAGACCAATAATATTACTTCTTCTAAAAATAATCCTTTTCCTTTTCAAAATGGATTAGTTAATCACGCATACTAGGGACCGCAAAATTATTAACTGAGGCTTCCAATTATGATATTAATTTGGTAAAGAAAAAATTATCATATCACAATAAATTACAAATTATTTCACTAAAAATCTGTAATTGCACTTCTCGGTTTAATTTCGAAATCTACCATTACATCTTATTTAACTCCCTATGTTAGAATTACCAACACTAATCAATTAAATCAAAATTCTCTGAAAAATTTAACTCATTGATTAATTTAATCCTTTATTTATAATGATTAACTTATTTAACATAATGGATATAAAATTCACCTGCAGGGTTTTCATGTGAAAACTTATAAGAAATCATAAAGGGATGTCTTCTATCTCAAGTACGAGACATGGTTCTATCAACTAATTAATATTTCACTAAGTAATTTGTCATCATCCAACCTATTAGGAATATATTGACTCATAAAAGAGTCTCACCTTTTAATAGATTAAAATGACAAATCAAACCACATAGATCATAATAATTATATTAAGATTAAGAGTATAAGTACATGTAATGGACTAGAGAAATCATTTATTAATATTTAGAACATAAACGTATATTTTTAATTAGTCCATTCAATACATACGAAATGTACTAGCACAAATAGTTGGACTATTACCATTCTCATAGTTAAGATCAAATTATATTTAATTTTGTGCTACAATTATCAAGATGTTTGTCCTACCTCATCTTTGATTGTGAACATTAATTTATTACTTATATGAACCGATAATTTTAATCTTCCGTGCCTGAGTTAAAATACTCCATACACAAAATTGTCCTCTATATAAGTAAAGGACACACATGTTTACAATGATCTGTTCAAATAAAGATTTTATTAATATAAGAAAGTGTCTTTACATGAGACGAAAATATAATACTATAACACAAACTACATAGTTAATAGTATATCCCAATAATTTCCCACTTAAATTCGTTACCATGAACGTACAATTTTAACACTCATTTCTTCCACATGCTTATCAAAAACCTTTTGAGTAAGCCCTTTGTAAATGGATCCACCAAATTGTTCTTCGACTCAATCTTCAAAACTCTTACATTACCCCTTTGAGTTATTTCCTGAATCAAGTGATATTTTCAATCAATATTCTTACTTATTTTATGGCTTTGTGGTTATTTTGTGTTTGTAACTGCACCACTATTTTCACTGTAAAGTGGTAGTGGTGTTTGCACTGAAGGAATAATTCCAAGCTCTTTTAGAAAGTTACCGAGCCAAACAACCTCTTTACCCTCCTCAGATGCAGCGAAATATTCGACTTCTATAGTGGAATCAGCAACAAATGATTGCTTGATACTCCTCCAAATAATGGCTCCACTTCCTAAAGTAAACACATATCCTGAGGCAGATTTTCTAGAATCTTTATTTGACTGAAATTCTAAATTAGTATACCAGTAGGTATAAGATCCCCAGAGTGAAAAACAAACATGTAATCCCTAGTCCTTTTAAGGTACTTGATTAATACCTAACCACAGTCCAATGTTCTTGTCCAGGATTAGACTAAAATCTGCTAACTATGCCAACAGCAAACCAGATATCTGGTCTAGTGCACAACATAGCATACATGAGGCTCCCTACAGCAGAAGCATAAAGGACTACCTTCATTCTCTCTATCTCATCGGTCATTTTAGGAGACTGATCTTTTGATAGAGTAATACTATGCCTAAAAGGAAGGAATCCCTTTTTAGAATTTTGTATTCCAAACCTTGCAAGAATAGTATCAATATAAAGTGCTTGAGATAAGCCTAATATCCTTTGTTTGCGATCTCGCATGAGATTGATCCCAAGGATATGAGCCGCTTCTTCCAAGTATTTCATATCAAAATGTGAGGACAACCACTCCTTAACAGAATTCAACATGCTCACATTATTTTCTCTGAGCAAAATGTCATCTATGTATAGAATAATAAATGCTACTCTATCTCCATCCTATTTTTTATAAACACATGACTCACTTTCATATTAATCAAAACCAAAAGTCTTAATCGAATTATCAAAACAAGTATCCCATGTTCTAGGTGTTTGTTTCAAACCGTAAATGAATTTCTTAAGTTTACAACACATGTTCATTACCATTTTCCATGAAACCTTCTGGTTGTTCCATTTAAATGAACTCATTAAGAATTCTATTTAGGAAAACTATCTTGATATCCATTTTCCAAATCTCATAATCATAATGAGCAACAATGGATAAGAGAATCCTAATGGATTTAAGCATAGTTACCAACGAAATTTTTTTCTCATAATTAATTTCTTCTTTTGAGTAAACCCTTTTGCAACAAGACTAGCCTTAAAAGTTTGCACTTTTATAGATCTATCTATAGACAATGCATTTGACTCCCGTAGGTGGTTTTATAAGTTCTCAGACTTGATTGGAATGCATAGACTCTATTTCAAATTTCATAGAAGCAATCCATATTTTAGCATCTTTATCATGTAATGCTTCGGCATAATTAAGAGGTTCTGTATTAGGCTCCTCAGGGATTCTATCATATGATTCTCCCAGTAGCGCAAATCATAAATATTTTCTAATAATTCTCCCACTACGATTACTAGTCACTATAGGATCTGCTAAATTTTGAACACCTTGAACGTCTTCCTGCACTATGACAGGTCTCTCAACATTATCCTGAATGTTTTTCTCTATAATTACATATTGCTCAACATTACTCCCACTACTTTGAGGTAGTTTTATGTCAAGTGTTTGCTCTTGTGCAATATCTTTCCTATTGATATTTCTCCAACTACGTTGATGCAGTGGTATATTAATAATAGTTTTTGGAATTTGTTCTTGTGCTTCATTATTCTTTATATTATTGCTCAATTCCTATAAAATAATTTTACTTCTAGGAATGTGGTTCATTAAATAATCCTCTTTAAGAAATCTGACATTTGTCAATTGCCTTCTGTTCCTTAGGACAATAAAATAAACCCTTTTTCGTCCCTTTTGGATATCTAAAAAAAATTCACACTTCTATCCTAGATTCCAATTTATCAATTTTTTCTTTTAGCACATGTGCTGGACAACCCCAAACATGAATATGTCATAGACTAGGATTGCGGCCATTCCATAATTCAGATGGGGTTGAACGTACTGATTTTGAAGGAACCAAGTTCAGAATATGATTTGCAGTTTCTAATACATAACCCCAAAAAGAAAAGGACAAATCTAAATAACTTAACATTGATCTAACCATTTACAAAAGAGTTCTATTTCACCGTTCTGCCATATCATTTTGTTGTGGTGTTCCCGGAGCATACTATTGAGATATAATTCCTTGTCTTGATAAGTATTTAATGAATTCCGCAGAAAGGTATTCACCACCACGATCAGATCGTAATGTATGGATATGTTTGTTATGTGGCTTTTCCGTTTCCATCTTAAATTCTTTGAATTTTTACAAGCATTCAGATTTACGACGCAACAAATAAATGTATTTATATTTTGAGTAATCATATGTGAAAAACACAAAATACTCAAAACTACCTCTTTCTTGTACATTCATAGGACCACACAAATTAGTATGAATTAATTCTAACTTATTACCGACTCTATTTCCTTTGGAAGGAAAATATCTCTTGCTCATTTTACCTTCTAAACAAGATTCACAAGTTGGAAGTGCCTCAACTTTCAATGAACTCAAAGTTCCATCAGAAACTAATTATGGGATCCTATTTAAGTTAATATGACCTAGACGTAAGTGCCATAAGTATGTTTCACTCAATTCTAAAATACGTTTTCTTTTATGCGATAGATCAACATTATTAAGTTCCATTTTTGTAGCATGTCATGGGAAACATCGAATCCAAACAAATCATGTATTATTGGAGAAGAAATAATATAATGCTTATTAAACTTTGTAATTGCACAATTATTAGCAAAATAAATATTATAACCAGCATCCATTATTCTTGAAACTGAAAGTAAATTCCTTCTTATAGAAGGTATGTAAAGAACATTATTCAGGCTTAAAACTCTAGAACTACTAAACAAAATGAAATGTTTCCTATAGCTAAGGTTGGTGCTGGTTCCCCATTTGCTTAAAACATGTTTAATTCATTTTCAGTTAGGAGACTTATTTCCTGAAACCTATGCAAAGATGTGAAGATATGATTAGTGGCTCCCAAATCTATAGCCTAAAATTGGGTAGAAACAACCGCTAAAAATGTTTCAACGACATATGAAAAAGATGTACCTTGTTTCTGCATCTTTGGTATGTAGTCGGTACACTGTTTCTTATAATGACCAGGTTACTTGCATGATATCACTTGCCCTTAGGTTTAGCCACACCACTATTAGCACCTGAAATCTTACGAGACTTTTGTTTTCTCTTTGCCTTTTGGCTTAGAAGTCGAAGATGAAGGTTTGTTAACCATCAATGCCATAAGAGGAGCTTGTTGCTTAATGGTAGATTCTGCCGCTGACAACTCATTCAACACTTTTGCCAGAGATAAATCCATTTTATTCATGTTATAATTCAAGCAAAACTGTTGAAAACTATTCGGCAGAGTCTGTACAACCATCTCAACCTGAGATTTCTTATCAATAACCACACCAAGAATTTCTAGCTCATTCAATACACTCATCATTTTAAGAACATGTTCCCTTACCAAAGTTCCTTCAACCATTTTCGTGGTCATAAGAGCTTTTATAGCCATCTGCTTTGCAACATGATTATTCTCACTGAACATCTCTTTGAGATATTCAAGTATATCGTAGCCAGTAGTCATGAATTGATATTGATGCTGCAACACAATTGTCATGGAGGGAAGAATGTAGCATATTGCTATCTGGTCAGCCTTAACCTACTTATCGTAGGCTTTAATTTCATCATTAGTGGGTTTAGCTGACTTAACAAGACATTCCTCAACCAACGCAAATTTGAAGCCTTCAGCAGTAAGAACATTATCCAAATTACGTTTCCAGTCCACATAGTTAGGGCCTTCTAGTTTATTTTGATTCAAGATAGAGGTTAAGAGATTGAATAAAGACATGGTTAATCTATTATACAATCAAATTAAATATAGATCATTAGACATGATGAAGAATAATAAAATTCTTAAACACATCATATATATAACCATGCACATAAACAGTTAGAATCGTTAGGGAAACTTAACCATTTAAGTAAATATACATGTAATGTCAGATATTTTATCTCTTAAATAAAAGAGAACCAACTCAGTTAGAGAGTAAAATATTGATTTAAGATAGATAAATATCACATTTCATAAGTCTTTGAACCATTGAATTAACATGTAACTTAGTTGGAAAGTTAATACAAGTCATAAAAAATAGGAGACTATAAAACAGTATTATAGATACAGTATTATGGAAGATGACTTATGTCAACATATAAACTTATATTATTTACTGTTATTAACCACTAAAAATCATAAGGAATTATCCCTATCACCACTGGTTTGCAAATTATTTTTTTTCAGAGTTTTTAATTTGTTTGAAAACATAAAAATGCCCAAAATCCATCAAAATGACCCTGAATGGCAAAAAAATAGCCTGCTTATAGCAAGCTGTGAGTATTGTTCAGTGGGTCATTTCCAATAAACATACCAAATTTCAAGTCATTGGGAGTTCGTCAAAAACTAAAAAACTTCAAAACCAACCAAATCGATAATTATTGGTTGGGCTGTTGCGAGGGTCAACATGACTGTCTACACTGCTTGGCCTTAACAATGATGTTTATACAGCGAGTAATGACTATGGTTGAGTTTAATCTAAACTCAAGTAATTTTTCCCTTAATCCTCAAAAAAACAAATTTCACAAAACTAAGCAAAACGTGTAAAATTTGTTTTTATGTTTTCTTGATGATAAACTTAGATTTTGAAAATAATTAACACCATAAAAAATAAAAAAACAACCAACAACATCATGATTTAAACAACTATTATTCAAAATATGTACAACAAATCATGTAATTTCTTTTAAATTATCTAGCATATATAAGAAGACTACTGATACCAATTGTTAGAACATGCATAGTGGAAACAACAATTTACCAGAATCAATATAACTTACATAGAATCTAGATAACATAATAAAAATGATAATTAGAAAACTTAACTCTTGAAACTTTCACACAATTTGTTCAACACCTTGTTTGCCAGGTCTGTTGTCTTTTACTATTTCCTGATTAACTCTTTTAATCAATACTTGTGTGGGCAAGTGACTTATTTTTTTACTGAAAAAGATTATCATATTTTGCTGAAAAAGACAACCTTATTTATCCAATTTTCCATTGAGGAGGTACAGGGAAAAGACAAACATTTTTGTCCTATTATTTATGCCTTAATGGCACTAAAATGAACAAAATATTTTTTCCTTAATTAACCCCATTAAGGGCAAAACATTTTCAGCTCTTTAATTGGTCTTTAAAAACCTTGTTTATTGATATTAAAGACCCTTTATATAGAAGACCATTAATATTATTTCTTCTAAAAATAATCCTTTTTCTTTACAAAATAGATTAGTTAATCAGGCATAATAGGGACCACATATTTATTAACTGAGGCTTTCAATTATGATTCGGTAAAGAAAGAATTATCATATCACAATAGATTGTAAATTATTCCACTAAAATATCTGTAATTGCACTCCTCGATTTAATTTTAAAATCTACCATTACATCTTATTTAACTCCCCATATTAGAATTACCAACAATAATCAATTAAATTAAATTTAACTCATTGATTAATTTAATCCTTTATTTATAATATTAACTTATTTCACATGACGGATATAAAATCCACCTGCAAGGTTTTCACGTGAAAACTTATAAGCAACCATAAAGAGGTGTCTTCTATCTCAAGTCTGAGACATGGTTCTATCAACTAATTAATATTTCACTAAGTAATTTGTTATCATCCAACCTATTAGGAATATATTGACTCATAAAAGAGTTTCACCTTTTAATAGATTAAAATGACAAATCAAACCACATAGATCATAATAATTATATCAAGATTAAGAGTATAAATACATGTAATGGACTAGAGAAATCGTTTATTAATATTCAGAACAAAAATGAATTTCTCTAATTAGTCTATTCAATACATACAAAATGTACTTGCATAAATAGTTGGAATATTACCATTCTCATAATTAAGATCAAATTATATGTAATCCTGTGCTACAATCATCAAGATGATTGTCCTACCTTATCTTTGATTGTGAATATTAATTTTTTACTTATAAGAACCGGCAATTTTAATCTTTTGTGCATGAGTTAAAATACTCCATACACAAAATTTTCTACTATATAAGTAAAGGACACACATGTAAACACAATGATCTATTCAAATAAATATTTTATTAATATAAAAAAGTGTCTTTACATGGGATGAAAATATAATACTATAATCCCATTTTATTTAGGATTTGATTTCTAGGGTTTGTAATCTATAAATACCCTTTAGGCTTTGTTTCCTTTATTGATACAAAGAGATTTATTCACATATTGAGGCGATTCAGAGAGAGGCACTTTGGAGCCTAGTTCACAAACATCTTATTGTTCTTGATTTGTTATTCAATTGAATACTTTGGGATTTCTCCTCTTATTATTGTGAGATTGATTTTTTAATTTTGTCAGTGGATTCCATGATAGATCTCATAACTATGAGAGGTTGATTCTCTTAGCTAGGGTTATGGGAGCCCTGGCGTATTAACAAAGTAGAGGAAGTATCAAGTCGTTCTAGATAAATATTCTTACATGTATTGGGTTTTCTTCATTCTTATTGGTTTCTTAGTGATGTCCCATGTTAATATTCACCAAGAATATTGCTACTTATTCTAAAAGAGGAGTAGTGACTAGGAAAAGAAGATCACAATAGTTGTTTGAAGATTAACCGTCGATCTACGCTAATAGTTTTTTTTTTAAATTTAATTTAGGAGTTTTATTAATAAGGATAAAAAACATCAAAAGAGTCTTTACACTGCACCAACCCATCCAAATAAAAAAGACGAAAATAAAAATTAGGCCCAACCCAATCGGATCAAATACTCGGCCCTTTTTCCAATTGTTATTATATATAAATTTGACTAAGGGTTTCCTAATAGTATTTCCTTTATCCTCCGCCGTAAAACCCTACTCCAGCTAAAAAAATATTGGTCTTCGCTGTGCTTAATTTGTCCTTATTCTTCTATCTACTGTGGATTATCAATGGTGTGATATGGAGTTATGTTGCTACTGCTCTTATCAGCTCTCAGAAGTAAAACTCTCTTTTGTTTTGCTCTCTTTTTGCTCATCTCCTTAGTTAACATACTGTTTTGTTCCTCCCTGGTGTGTTCTCTGGTGGATAGGATAATTTTAATGTTTTTATAATGTGTTGAGGATTCTAGGTCCCTGAATGGTATCCAGATCTAAGTAAGCTCTACTTCTTCTCCTTCATTCTCATTTTTAGCTTCTATGTTGATGTACTTTCCTTATTCTGACATTTGCTGTAGTTACTGTCGGGATGGAGATAGTAGGATACTTAGACCAAAAAATAATTTTACTTAATGCTCCTTTCAGGTGTTTTAGCTGGAAGTATCTCACATGACCCTCCCATTTTGTTGTAAGTCCCTTTTTATGGTTGACATAGATTAGGCTAGCAAGTATGTTTATATTTCTTATTTCTCTTCTAATTTCATTATCTAAGTAAGATCGTTCACTATCATCTAATAACTATAGACCCAAAAGGTAATAGTTAACTGGGATTTAGGATAAGGGTTAGTAAGGCGACATCCTGAGACTCAAGAGGTAAAGGGTGAAATCTATCAGCTAGTCCAAAAGACATTTAATGGTACTTAACTTATCAGATTTTGCATCCAAGGTATCAAAATAGTTTGATGGTGCACGATAAATATACGAAGTTGAGAAGCAATGGGGAACAGAAACCTAGTGTTCGTCTTAGATTGTTTACAACCAAGAGTAACCAATTTTTTTTCCTTTCACTATTTTAGCAAATCCCCCATTTTTACTTTCTTGTACTGCCCTACTGTTTTGATAAGTTTGAGAGATATTTTTGGCCTATTCCTTGTGGGATATACCCTAACCTAGTTGGGTTACTGTGTTTGACAGCAACCACATTATTTTCAGATTGAAGGTGTAGCTTGGGCGTTGTCAAGGCCCTACAAATGACTTTAACTTGATTTTGGACCCAAAGCATATAAATGCAATATGGGTATTATTATTCTCATATTAATTTGTCAATCACTATTTTGATAGTGTGGCATCGTGTGGAGGCTTCTCAAAAGGGAAAATCTCTAATTTACCAGACTTTATTATCCATTCATCGGCATCTAGGTAGGCTAAGCTTACTCTCGTTATATATTAAGATTAATTGTTGTATTTTTATGATATTATACTAGTTTTGAGTTGGGAACTATTACTTGGTTGTATATTTGGAAATATTTGAATTATTTAGCTAGCTAGTGAGCAGTATTTGGGTGGATTTGGCTTAACCACATGTTTTTTGGGTTGAATTTCTACCTTAGGACTTAATGAGACTTATGTAGCACCTTGTAGTGGGATTCTGAATCATTAGTCTAGATTGGGGTAAAAATTGCCTTAGAATGGACTTTTGGTGTAAGAAGAGGGCCCTCCCGATCCACTTTAAGTCATGATTACAATTATCTCCTTATGGACTCAATAGACCTTCTCCCGTTATCCTATCTACATTCTTAAGCCCTAGGAGAATTTAGACATTTTCTGACTTGTTCTAGGATTGTACCATGGATTTATTAAGACCTGTTTGATTCTATCAATTATGATATCTAGACCGAATTGAGACCAACAATTATGATATTTCGACCAATTTGAGTCTAGCAATTATAATACTAAGACCAATTTAAGTCCGGTATCTATGATGATATTATTTCCAATTTGAGTCTGCTATTCATGATACTATTTTCGATTCAAGTCTGGCATTAAGGGATACTTATGGTTGTTATAAAATCAGTTTAAGTCCAGTGTTTATGGTATGGAAGGATCCACAGTTATGGTTTCAAGGTTCAAATATCATATGAGTGTTACCGTTAGTGTTTCTTCTTGATTGTATCCCCTAGGCTTATGGGGTCTCGGTTGGTTTATTTATTCTTTTTTGCGACTTCGTTATTATAGGGCCTAGTTAGTCTATTGATAGTCATATTATTATCCATTTTATTTACTTGGTTATTTACTTTCAAATTTAGAGAATTGTTCTAAGTTTGCCATTTTCCTTGACTTTAGTTTATTATCTCTCATCTTATTGTACATATATTATGATTTAGCTCAGTCGACCAAAGATGTATACTGAGTACCTATTTCTTTGGTGCTCATACTATATTTTTGCATTTTTATCTAATGCAAATCTGTGTACTTTCTACCATCATTGACGTCTGTACTAGTGTTCGTCAGAGTTCAGATATAGGGAGAGATTTTGAAGCCAAAACAAAATTTACCTCCTTTTTTATTTTGGATGGTGTTTCTATTTGAGACTATTGTATATTTGATACTTATAGTACTCATCTTCACTTGCTAGAGGCTCTTGTATTGATCTTACTAGGTCATGGGATAGTTTACTCGTTTCCTTATTCATTTCTAGTCATGTTATTGTTCTCACAGTTCATTACTTATGATCTAATTACTTGTGTAGTTTTGGTATCTATTCTAGTTTCCACCAGCTAGCCCGTTACTTACTTTTACTGGTTAAGGTTTGGCTTAACTACTAGTGGGTTAAAGTAGGTGGCATCATGACTCAAGAAATTGGGCCATGACAGTCAAGTAGAAAGGACTATTCAAACCTTAGAGGACATGTTAAGAGAATAAGTGATCAATTTCAAAGGTAGTTGGGATGACCATCTACCTTTGTTCAAGTTTGCATATAGTAATAGTTATTACTCCAGTATTCAGATAGCCTTATTTGAGGCACTTTATGGTTGGAGATGTAGATCTCTTATTGGTTAGTTTGAAGTTAGTGAAGCTACATTGATAGGACTAGAATCCATCCATGTGGCTATGGAGAAAGTACAGTTGATTAGAGAAAGGCTGAGAACGGATCAAAGTTGTCATAAGTCCTATACAAATGTGAGGATAAGGGAAATTGAGGTTTTGTTTGGTGATTTTTCTACTTGAAAGTTTCACCTATGAATGGGGTGAAGAGATTCGGGAAGCAAGAAAAACTCAGTCCCTGCTTCATTGGTCCTTTTGAAATTATTGATCATTTTGGAAAAGTATCCCATGAGTTAGATCTATCGATACATTTTGCAAAAGTGCATCCAGTCTTTCACGTTTCCTTGCTAAAGTAGTGCATTGATAATCCAGGATCATTTTTTCCCTTAAAAAGTATGGGTGTAGGAGATAGCATCTCTTACGAAGAGGTTCTTATTGAGATTCTTGACCTTAGGTTTGTAGGTTAAGAAGTAAAAAGGTAGCATTGGTAAAGATTCTTTAGCAAAATCAGTCAGTCGAGGGATCTACTTAGGAAGTAGAGGCAGATTTGATGAACAAGTACCCCCACCTCTTTCCTTCAAACTCAACCCCAACTTGAGGTAATAGTTTTTCCTTATTAATTAATTCTTCCTATTTCATGTCATCAGCTATTCTAATTCCATAGCATGCGTCCATAAGTTTGATTCAATCTATGTTTTAGTTACCGACTAAGTAACATGTCAGTATTCATCTCTTAGAAACTCAGTCTAGGAATCTTAGGTACAAATAGCATTATTGGTTTATAATAATATCACGAGAAGTGGTGAAGAAAACATGGTAATTTCACCTATTTCCCCTTAACCTTCCAGCAAAGTCAGTTTTCATAAGGGGACTAATGACCCCAAGGGGGAGATATTGCAACACCCCTAAAAATCCAAGTAAAGACTAGAACCATGCTTCAAGTAAATGTAGGATGAAACATCAAGTTTTATTAGTATAATAAGGAATTTTTACATGTACTAATTCTACAAAAACCCCCTATCCCTTAACCAAGCCAAACCTCTCTTACCAGTCTATTTCGTAAGAAATGATCAGTTTTAAACGAGCATAATTTCCAAATTTTTTAGCATCTTTGATCTCCAAACTAAATAAATCATAGATATTTCAATTATCTTTCCAACACATCCAATTTTTCCTTAAGTAAGTAACGAAGTAAAAAGTTATGGCCTTTTTAGTAAAGCACTACAGTAGTGAAATAGCAAGAGCCAAACCACAACCGTGGTTACATTTTATGATCGTGCAATGGTCTCATATGATTGATACAATCATAACATCTAAAATTTGACAAAGTGTACCTTCATACTATGAGAGGGAACCACGATCGTGCTTTGAAATTACGATCCCAGGCACTATCGTAAGTCCTATAGATGTTTTTGAAGTAACCTTCAATCCTACGAACCAAGGTATGACCCAAAATCGTACCAAGACTTGTGTGATGATATTCAAAGAGCTCTCACCAAGCTCCCAACCGCTATATCAACCCACAATCATAGGTTGGTCCCACGATCATAGGAAGATTCATATGTCCCTCCAATAGTTTTCTATTATGAATTTTAAAGGGGCATATCAGTCTTTACCATCTTTTTAACATCAAAACCATTTCATTTTGGGTATCTCAAGGGTTATTATTGGGGTTAATATTACCCTAATACCTTATTACACAATATAACATTCGATAATTTTAAATAGAAAAAAATGGTGATTTCTTTCCCCAAGGCAGAGCTATGGTTCATCTTCCTCAGGCATCCAATTCCAAAGAATTATTCAAGTCTTCTATCTATATGTATGTAGGATTTCATTAATGGTTTCCCTTTCACCCATTGAGTCGAAAAGTTAACTCAACTCTCTAGTTCAGTTCTTTCTTCACAATTTAGGGTTTAGGGATATTGACAAATTCATTAATATCTCAGTCATTTGGTGTCATTGAGTTATAATCATTGTTTTATAATAATTTTAGTATTAGTACATGACCATGATCAAAAACATAAACCCTAGCAACATTGTAATGTCCATATTTGTTTGACCTAAGTCGTTGAATTCTTAAAATTAATTCAGTTTTTAAAATTGGCATAATAGTTACATTCTTCAGAGATGGAGGGTTATAAATATCCAATGACCTAGGTTTTATGCATATAATTTTGGGTACTTATTCCTCTGTTTACATTCTTTGAATGATTTTATATAATGTATTTATTTTCAATCTTCAAATTATTATTAGCATTGAGCATGGTAGTTATCAATGTCATTGATGTGTCATGGTTTCAAGGAACATTCGATGCTTAAAATGGTGAAATTATGCATTGGCTTTGGTTATTCGTCGGATATGATGTGTGTTTTGTATGTATTACAGGTAAATTAGGTTGGAATTGGCCTGGAATGAAAAATAGAAGAAAAAGCTCTAAAAAATTAAAGGCTATGAGTTGTTAAGTCACCTTAAGACTTGTAGTTAGAGACGTGAGGTTAACAGTGGTAAAAGCTGAGTGAAGGAGCTAAGTAAAAGCAAACCATGATTCATAAAGAGTGACTACAAGTTGTGGTGTACAGCTGTACTGAGAATAATGGATAAAATGCCTAAAGATTGATAAAAGAGGCTCCAGTGGTAATGAGTGAATACCTTGAGTCATAAGGACTGACTACAACTCATGGTGAGAAGTCGTCTTGATAGCAGAATTAGAGGCCCTGAAAGAGGAAATTCACTGGAGTAACTATGACCAGTAGCCTACGACTCGTAAGGACACTTGATGAGTCATGACCACTAAACACAAAAATGAGCTATGACATCAGGTAACGAGTCGTGACAAGTCCTAATGACTCATTGCTAGAGGCGTGACCACATCAAACATAGTTTTCCTATTTTTTTTAATTAGGTTTCCTTTATTACTTTGGGATACTATAAATACCCTTGGGTTATTATTTTATTATGTTATGCACTTTTGATAATTTTTTACGTACTTTGTCACTTGATTCTTTGTCCTTGGGTTTTTGGTTTCATAATCAATTGGAGATTTTGGATTTTATTCTTTTCATTCTTGTGAAATTAATTTAATGTTTTCTTCTTTGAATTATATGGATTGTTGCATAACTATGAGTGGATAAATTCCTTGACTAGGGTTGTGGGAATCATGGTGGATTAACAACGTAGGAGATTTGGGAGATTTATCTAGTTTGATATAATTGTGTATATTATGATCTTCTTCAAATCAATTGTCTCCTAAGCTACTGTAGATGCTTGGAAATTTCTTCTACTTGAGATCATCCTCACAAGGGAGTTCTAGATTGGGAAAAGGGGATTACGACTGTGATTTGATGCTATTAACCCTCATCTAAGTAACTTGACACCCATAAGGTGATAGTTGTACTGGGGTTAAGTACATGGGATTGGAAAGCAACACCTTGATACTCACTAGGTAAAGAGTAAGATTTATCAATACGTTCACAATCTGATTGATAATACATAGCTTGTCAGACTTTGCATGCAGAGAAGTCGTATAGGTGAATTGAACATGAGAAACTTCAAAGTTAGATGCCAAGGGGAACACAATCCTAGTGTTCATCTTCTATTGTTTACAACCTCAAGCACTCAAGTTCGGTTACTTGTTAAACTCTTGAGTAGATTGCCCATGGAAAGGAGCTTACTCTAAGATATGACTCCCCCCGTGTAGGAGTTCGGGAAGGCCAGAAGTAAACAAAGAGCTGTAGAAGAGAATAAAGTGTTGTGCCCATTCTTTTCTTTCATAGCTGATTTTCAAGTCCCCCCATTTACTTTTCCTCACTGCCCATGATTTTATCAAGTTTGATATATAATTCACGCATTCCTTATAGGTTTGACCCCAACATGGTTTGGGTTACTATATTTGGCATCAACCATAGCATATTTCTTTATAGGTTAGTGTTAGGCGACATTAAAATTTTGCGTTGTCGTTGGGGAATACAATGTTGAGTTGTTAATTGGATATTTTAAAGATTTGGGTTTTTGATTTTCTATTTTTATTTGGGTATACGTTATTGTATGCCTAACACTAGGAGTCAAGGCAATCCTTTGCTCCCATTGAATCCTGAACCAGAAAGACTGCTATAGTCGAATCATACAATGATAGAACTAAGACATGCAGACAATTTAAAAGGGGTTAAGGATGACCCTCATATTGTACCTCCCCCTACTCCTGGTGATCCATAGAATATTGTGACAGACAGATGGTGTTGATCTTAGCAAAAGCTACTAACCAGAGAAGGCAGGTTGAGGAAGCTCGGTTGGCTTAGCAGGTTGAGCTAGCTAGGCTAAGACTAGTAGCTGATCATTGAGCAGCACTCGATAGTTATCGAGATGGAGAACGAGGTGTTAGATATTTAGTAAACCTAGCATATCAGTATCTACCATCGTATGATGAAGATGAGGATATGGGATAGTTGAGCCTGCTGAGATAGGAGCCATTATTCCTCTTGCGTTGCCCCCAAATGTTAAGTTCGATATCACAAGTGCAATGATCTAGTTTTTTAATTTAAAAGGTATGTTTGGGGTTGTCGATAGATGATGCGAACATGCATCTTGCCAATTTTATCAGGATGTGCACTTCGTATACCATTCCGGGGGTTGATCAGGAAGCACCGAGATTTAGGTTGTTCACATTCTCATTGACTGAAGAATAATCATTGTGGTTGAGGAAAGTTCCTAGAGGATCAATCACAACTTGGAATGAGTTTCGTAGATTGTTTTTAAACTATTTTTTCCTCCTGCTAGGATGATACAACTCAAATATGAAATTTATAATTTGAATTAGTTGCCTATCGAGTCCATGTATGAGGCGTGGTTTCGATTCAAAAAGAAGCTACGCATGGTACCTAATCACCAGATTACATCGTCTAATTT
Source organism: Capsicum annuum (assembly GCF_002878395.1). Lineage (NCBI taxonomy): Eukaryota > Viridiplantae > Streptophyta > Magnoliopsida > Solanales > Solanaceae > Capsicum > Capsicum annuum. Next base: position 94,445,217 of record NC_061113.1, read on the forward strand.
GCTGGAGATATTCTATAGATCCCTGACTATAAGTTATAGGGAGATGGTAGACATAATATATAGAGGCGCATTTATACGTCTGCGTTGGTAGATAGCGCAGGAAATATTAGATGAGATCTCTGTCACTAACCATAAACGGCATACCTGTAAGGCTGATAGGGGTCCTAGTAGGTATGCCATTGGTGCTTCTGGTTATAATTCAGTAGCATAAGAATTTGTACAACTCAAAATGGAGATTCGGTTGCTTACAAAACACTTTGCAATAATGAATTATGAAAAAGTAAACGTAGTAGGGGCACAAGGGTCTGCTTCTAGAGCTTAGGAGTCTGATATACAAAAGGAAAATAAGTATTTGGATCAAGAAGTAGAGAGTTTTTGAACCAAGGGGAAAGGAAACAAGATTGGAACTACTATAGTGATAGATATCGAGATAGAAGCAGAGAGCGAGATGGTGATTAGAGGCATAAAAATGACTATAAAGAAAAAAATGGCAGATATGTTTCACTGGGCAGTCGAGATACCGAGTTAGGAATGGAAGCAATGTTGTCCAAGCAGGTGAAAGGCCAATAGAGTCAGGAAAACTGCCTTAAGGAGATTAAGGCGGACATGTCAGGATTAAACCAGAAATTTAAGTCGCATGCCACTGCGATGAAATAACTAGAGCAGAAGTTTGGCCAAAATGTAAACCATATTGAACCGGAGATATCTTTGAATTCGTCCCAGCAATACAGTACAAAATCTAAAAAATGATCGTGATTGTCACGCTATTACAACTAGAAGTGGTAAAACCTTCACAGATCAGTAACGCCCCGAATCTGGTACCCAGAATATTACACGATGCTCATGACCCCTGAGGACCACAAGCTAACCATGACTGATATCTGTACCTGAGCACTACATAATATACTGTATAAATGTGGAATGAAAGGCTGAGAGGCCATAAGGTTCAAATATTTGTTAAAATATAACATCTAGAGATATGGTATATGAATACCAAAACAACTGAAAATACTGTCTAAATATGCTAGTATGAAAACCTCTAAACTTTCTGAATAAGGAGTTGATGGGGTATGTTCCCAACTAACTCCAATTGCTAAAACAAACTAAGTACTGAATGAATGAAATAGTCAAATAATAACATCCTCGAATGATAAGGACTCACTTCTAGTCTGTCTGTTGAATGGCTGGTCTACTAAGGATGCTCTAGAGCTTGTGCTTCTAAACCTATAGTACAAAAAACCATAGCATAAAAGAAAAGTATGGGTCAGTACGTGAGAATGTACGGGTACGCAAGTGAGGTAAGCTAAATGCAAAGGTTCATATGCATGAACTATAACTGACTGACATGAACACAAATATGACTACGTGAGGATACATGCATGAATACGTGAAATGTAACTGAAGTCATGATTATACTGAATCTGAATACTGATAACATAAGTTTCGTATTAAATGAGTGACTGTGTCTGACAGTCCTGATTCTAATGGAACTAGTTGAGTTCTGTGCTGAACTGTGTGACTGTATCTGACAGTCCTGAATTTAAAGAACTATCTGAGTTCTTTTACTGAGACTGAGACAGAGACTGTGGGAGATAGTCATCTAATCTTCATGCCCCTAATAAGCTATTATAGCTTAGTTGGGGTCCAATCTGTAACCCCAATTGGAAGGGTGTCATTACCGCGCCACTGGTAAGGACAAGCTATGAGTGACCCTCATCTGGAAGTGTCCCCAAAGGAGAATGGTGGGACCCTCATATGGAAGTATTGATCTACCTCATCAACCCTCAACTGACAGTGTTGATGACTCAACCTAAGCTGGCTACATAGTTCTGAAATGCAAGGATTGCTTCTAAGGGTCACACCCTTTACTGTCAGTGTGTGCCCTCATCCTTGGGTTCGCTCGATGCTAAATCCTACTCCCAACTAAGTATACATTGAACTGAGTATACTGCAATGAACTAGACTAATTTCATTGAGTTTCGTGGACTGGCGGAATGTTACTGCTGTTGACTGACTGAGTTCATGAGATTATTGAGTTTTCCTGAGTCATGTAACTGACTAAATTCTACTGATCATGGCGTAACTATGATTATCATGAAACTGACACTGGCTCTAGGCACACAACTAAATTATCGGGTATAAATACCCTCAGGACTTAATAGCATAAAAGTAATTCATGGCAGAAGTTCAAAAGCACAACAATGGCTACACATATATCCATAATTCATTGACTAAGACATTTCATCAAACACTTGAAATGCATTAACTTGTACATGAATGGGGATTTCATACTATCATACGATAATGGCTTTTTTCCTTTACATAGGCATTTAATCAAACATATAGGGAGCATACTTTAGTTATACCATCATCAATGCATCTAATTATCATGGTTGCATAAATATTTTTCCAATTTGAAGGGTTTATCATTAATATTATGAAAATCATCATATACTAGGATCAATCATTGGAATATATAATTTAAAACATGAATCAAAACCCAACAACAACATGTACATGAATTTCAATGCAACTAAATCATGAACATTCATAAATACACAATCTTTGGAATTTGAAAAAAGATTCTTGAGCTTCATGGGTGAAAGAGACCCATGAATCAATACTTGACATACCTTGATTGTAATTTTCTTGATGTTCTTGGACTTGAAGAACTTGAATCTCTTAGTTTGTTGAAGAAGGGTTGGGATCTTATTCTTGGGGATTGTTCTTTGAGAGAAATCCTAATTTGGTATTGTAGATAAATAATGAAGTTATGAGCCCTGGTCTGGTATAAGTAGGTGTTAAAAAGGGTTGAAAGACCCAAACACCCCTATAAAAATGTCTTTAAATTGCTGAATGGGATCTGTAATGGCTTGGGAGATGGTCCATCACTAGCTCGATGGCCCGTCGACCTTCCCATTGTACTAGGCCAGAATGTGATCTTTTTACCTTGGTTGCAAAGGTTTGGGTGATAGTCCGTCGCTATCTTGATGGTCAGTTGGCCATTCTATTGTGCATGGCTAGTAGGTCGACTCACTGTCATCGCTACGACGGTTTAGGCGATGGCCCATCACTAGATCGATGGTCCATAGACCCTTTCCATTGCACTAGGGCGGTTCAGACTGCTTTTTGTATTCCGGCCATAACTTTCTACCCTGATACAGGATTTAGGCGAATTTGGTATCTATGGAAATCTTATTCAATTTCCCACACAACAAAAGTTAAAATCTTGAAAATTCTCTGTGTATAAAAGTGGATTCATCCTTTAAAGCAAGTCTTTAATATTTTTGGGATGATTGTTAAGCTAGGTAGAAGTATAGGGTATTACAATATCTCTTCCTTGGGAATATTCATCCTCAAATGAGACTGGTTTAGATGGGAGAAAAGATAAGCTGAAGTACATACTGAAAATGTACAACTGAAACATGACTACATGACTGACATTACTGAGATTCATGCTGATCATTCATATTTGATGCACGGTTTTATGATAGAGCTGAAGCATGAATGCATGACTGAGAGTACTAATAAGCTGATAATGCATATCTGATGTATGAATACATGACTGAACTGACTCATGAACATGTAACTGAACATATAAGGGTATAGATACTAAGTTTGAAATGAAAACTGAGCATAGTTTGTAACTAAAATTTGAACCATAAGCTAGATGAACTTAAAGAAAGCTATTACCTTAGGTTGGGTCTGAATTAGTGGAGAAGAGGTAAGGATAATTGGTATGCATATCTGTTTCTGCTTCCCAAGTAGACTTAATGGACTGATTTCACCAAAGAACTTTGACTAGAGGGACTTCTTTGTTTGTCAGTCTGCGAATCTGATAGTCAATGATTTTGACTGTGATTTCCTCGTAAGAGAGACTGTTCTGAATGCCTACACCCTCAACAGGGACTATGAATTCTGGGTCACCTATGCACTTCTTAAGCAAGGAGACATGAAAGACTAGATGCACTAAAGCAAGATCTGACGGCAATTTGAGCTCATAAGCTACTTTGACGAAGCGACTGAAAATTTTGAAGGGACTGAGATTTCCCTTCTTGCCTAACCTCTTCACTTCCTTCATAGGAGAGACTTTCAATTACCTATAATCACCAATCTCGAACTTGAGATCCTTTCTGTGCATATTTGCATATGATTTCTGTCGGCTCTGAGCTGTCTTGAGCCTCTCTCTGATTAACTGAACTTTCTCTAAGGGATCAAAGACCATGTCAGGCCCAACTATTACAGCCTCTCTAAATTTGAACCAACCGATTTGAGATCTACATCTCCTACCATAGAGAGCATCAAATAGAGCCATCTGAATACTGGAATGATAGTTGTTATTGTATACAACTCAATCAAAGGAAAGTGGTCATCCCAACTACCCTTGAAATCAATTGCACACACCCTTAGAATATCTTTCAAGGTCTGAATGGTCCTTTCTGCTTGACCATCTGTCTGAGGGTGAAAGGCTGTACTGAGATAAACTCGGGTACCAAGAACCTTTTGGAATACTTTCCAGAAATGAGAGGTGAACAGGGTACCTCTATCTGAGACAATAGACAATGGAACACCATGAAATCTGACTAACTCCCTTATATAGAGTTTGGTATAATCCTTGGTTGAATAGAAGGTATGGACTGGAAGGAAATGAACTGATTTGGTCATCCTATCTACAATGACCCAGATTGAATCATGCTGATGATGAGTATGAGGAAAACTCATCACAAAGTCTATGTTCACTTCTTCCCACTTCCAAGTGGGAATATTGAACTCCTACATGGACCCACTAGGCTTCTGATGCTCAACCTTAACCTATTGACATGTAGAGAACTTAACCCTAAACTCTGCAATATCTCTTTTCATCCTACTCCATCAATAGATTTCCTAAAAAATGATGGTACATCTTAGTGGCCCCTGGATGAATCGAGTAATACACACCATGCACTTCTACAAGAATTTATTTCCTTAAGTCATCTACACCTGGCATACATAGATGATCTTGACAATGCAATACACCATCTCCTCCTTGGGAGAAAATCTCAACCTTCTGATCCTTGACTTACTCTTTCAACTTGACTAGACTGGGATCTCTATCTTATTTTTCCTTAACTTCAAATACTAGAGATGATTTGGAACTACTCTAAACCCATATATTAACCTCGGCTGAATCGACTAAGCGGACACCTAGTCTGGCAAGCTGATGAACTTCCTGAGCCAACTTCTTCTTACTATCTTCAACATGAGCAACACTACCCATAGATAGTCTACTGAGTGCTTTAGCCACTATATTGGCCTTGTTTGAATAATTTTTGAGAGTCTGCAATACTATTTTGAGATGGTCCGCATGATCACACTCACTACGAGAATAGAAAAAAATATCATCTATAAGGACTATGATGAACATATCCAAGTACTGCTTGAACACACGGTTTATCAAGTCCATAAAAGCTGCTGGGGCATTGGTAAGACCGAAGGACATAACTAAGAATTCAAAGTAACTATACCAAGTTCAGAAAGATATTTTTGGAATGTCACATCCTCTAACTCTGAGCTGATGATAGCCTTATCTGAGGTCTATCTTAGTGAAATAGCTAGCACCCTAAAGTTGGTCAAAAAACCATCAATTATGGGAAGTGGATACTTGTTCTTTACCGTGAATTTATTGAGATGACGATAATCAATGCACATTCTGAGAGAATTATCTTTCTTTTGCATGAATAAGACTGGTTCACCACATGGGGAAACACTGGGTCTGATGAATCTCTTATCTAAGAGATCCTTCAACTGTTGCTTTAATTCTTTGAGTTCTGCTGGTGCCATTCTGTATGAGGGAATAGATATGGGATGAGTATCTAGAAGAAGAACAATGCCAAAATCTAGTCTATTTCTCGTTCGGGAGGAATTCCTAAAAGATCTTCGGGAAAGACATCTAAGTATTCATTCACTACTAGGAATGATTCAAGACTAGGAGTTGAACACATCCCTTAGATATCATTTTCTATGCCCAAAGGTAGGAAATAAAATGACCTCTAAATACTAAAGTACTCTCCCTTCACTCTAGGACAGGTTCATTCGGAAACTGAAATTGGACCATTCTATTTCTGTAGTCGATTGTGTCATATCAGGAATAAAGCTACTCTATGATGGGAATGATGTCAAAATTAGTTATCTCTAATTCGACTAAGTCTGCTGATGTAAATTTCTGAAATATCATAATCGGATAGCTCCTGCATACCCACTAGGCTATGATGGTTTTACCCACTGGGGTAGAGACTGAGAAGGGCTCTGCTAGAATTTTAGGACTGACTTTGAAATCAACAACTATATAAGGAGTAACAAAAGAAAAAGAAGCTCCTAGATCTAGCAAAGCATAAACATGCAAATAAAAAATCTGTAATATACCAGTGACCACATCAAGAGACTTTTCCTGATCCTGTCGGTACTAGAGGGCATAAAGTCTCTTTGGGCGCTACCCACTGGTTTCACTGGAAGTGGCACCGTACTGATTCGGGAGACCAGACTGAATTGAAGAACGGTTTTGCTAACCCTAAAACCCTGACTGGGTATAATCTCTAACTTCGTGGCCTGGATTTCCATATCTGAAACACACATCACTACCAGCTTTGCAAATACCCTTGTGGTTTTTACCACAAGTCTGACAAAGAGGATGGGTGCGGGCACTGCTAACACTACCCTAAGACATAGAGCCTAGAGCCCTATCTTTTTTTACCCTTCCTGAACTTAAAAGCTGGAGCACTGGCTGAGAAAGGGGCTAGAACGAATAACTTTGTGTAGAACTAAGAATGATTACCACCCTCTGACTTAGGCTAATTAAAATTGAAGCTACCGATTGTAGCTCTCTTATTCTGCTTCTCTCTCATCTTAATCTTCTGCTCTTCTATCTGTTGAGAATGGATTATAAGCCTGGATATGTCCATCTCACTAATCAGCATTATAGATCTTCACTTATTGACCATACTATCATTCACCCCAGAAAAAAAACTTACTTATCTTGTCCCTGTTACCTGTCACCACATGAGGAGCATATCTAGCTAGTTAAGTAAACTTAAGAGAATATTCTTTCACTATCATGTTGACTTACCTGAGGTTGATAAATTCTAACACCTTAATCTTCCTCAGCTCTAGGGGAAAGAATCTATCAAGAAAGGCAGTGGCAAACTTCTCTCACCCAATAGGCCCTGTATCTATAGCCCTCTCTACTGTCTACCGTTTAAACCAAGTGTTAGCCACATCCTGCAACTGATATGCAACTAGCTTAGCATTCTCACTAGTAGTAACTCCCATGATATCTATATACTTTTGAACCTGATCAAGGAATTCCTGAGGGTGCTCATCTGACTTAGACCCAAAAAGGATGGAGGATTCATTCGGGTGAAGTCCTAAATCCTAGGTGTAGCAGTATTGGCCACTGGGTTGGCCGGAGCAACAACTGGATGTTCATTCTGAGCAGCAACTGAGCTAGAAAGAGTAGTGAATGCATCTCTGAACTCTACATGAGAAACATGTTTGTCCAAGGGGTCTTCTTGGATGGGCTGAGGGGCTGACTAATTTTTGTTTATTCTTTTGGGTGGTATGGTCTGTAAATGAGAGAAAGAAATATATTATACTGAGATTTTAACTTGAGCTTATGCTCACTCGTATGATATGAATATTGAAAAAAAGGAAACTATTTCTAAAATATCTCATAGCCTCTTATCCATAAGTGTGGCGCGCAATACACCCATGCACAAGACTCTACTAGATATAGATTTTAGACTTCCTAGGACAATGTTAAATCTTAGGCTCTAATACCAAGTTTGTAACACCCCAAATCTGGTACCCGAAATGCTACATGATGCTCATGACCCCGGAGGACCATAAGCTAACCCATGACTCATATCTGTACCTAAGCACAGCATAATATACTATATAAATATGGAATAAAAGACTGAAAGGCCATAAGGTTCAAATATCTATTAAAACATAACATCTAGAGATACGGTATATCAATATCAAAATAATTGAAATAACTGTCTGAACATGCTAGTCTAAAAGCCTCTAAACTGTCTGAATAAGGAGTTGATGAGTCATCTCCCTAACTAACTCCAACTACTGAAATAAAATAAGTATTGAAAGAATGAAATAGTCAAATAATAACATCCTTGAATGATGAGGACTCACTGCTAGTCTATCTGCTGAATGGCTGGTCTACTAAGGATGCTCTAGAGCTCGTACTTTTGAAACTATGGTATAAAACACCATAGCGCAAAAGAAAAGTATGTGTTAGTACGTAAGAATATACGGGTATGCAAGTGAGGTAAGCTAAATTCAAAGGATCATATGCATGAACTATAATTGACTGATATGAACAAGAATATGACTATGTGAGGATACGTGCATGAATACGTGAACTATAGCTGAAGTCATAATAATACTAAATTTGAATACTTATAACATGAGTTTCATATTAATTGAGTGACTGTGTCTGACAGTCCTAATTCTAGTAGAACTAGCTGAGTTCCATGCTGACCTATGCGACTGTATCTGATAGTCCTAAATTTGAAGAACTATCTAAGTTCTTTTACTAAGACTGAGACTGTGGGAGATAGTTATCTAACCGACATGCCCCTAATAAGCTATTGTAGCTGAGTTAGGGTCCAATCTGTAAACCTAATTTGAACGGTGTCAATACCATGCCACTGGTAAGGACAAGCTATGAGTGACCCTCATCTGGCAGTATCACCAAAGGAGAATGGTGGAACCCTCATCTGGCAGTATTGATCTACCTCATCAACCTTCAACTGATAGTGTTGATGACTCAACCTATACTGGCTACATAGTTCTGAAATGCAAGGATTACTACTAAGGGTCACATCCTCTACTGTCAGTGTGTGCCCTCATCCTTGGGTTCGTTCGGTGCTGAATCCTACTCCCAACTGAGTAGACACTTAACTAATTATACTGCAATGAACTGGCTAATTTCATTGAGTTTTGTGGACTGATGGAATGTTACTGAATCCTATTAACTTACTGAGTTCACTAGATTATTGAGTTTTCCTGAGTCATGTAATTGACTAAATTCTACTGATCATTGCGTAGCTGTGATTATCATGAAACTGACACTAGCTCTAGGCACACAGCTAAATTATCAGGAATAAATACCCCTAGGACTCGATAGCATAAAAGTAATTCATGGAACAAGTTCGAAAGCACAACAATGGCTACACATATATCCATAATTCATTGACTAAGACATTTCATCAAACACTTGAAATGCATTAACTTGTACATGAATGGGGATTTCAAACTATCATACTATAATGGCTTTTTTCCTTTACATAGACATTTAATCAAACATATGGGGATCATACTTTGGTTATACCATCATCAATGCATCTAATGATCATGGTTGCATAAATATTTTTCCAATTTGAAGGGTTTATCATTAATATTATGCAAATCATCACATACCAGGGTCAATCATTGGAATATATAATTTAAAATATGAATCAAAACCCAACAACAACATGGACATGAATTTCAATTCAACTAAATCATGAACAATTATAAATACACAATCTTTAGAATTTGAAAAGAGATTCTTGAGCTTCATGGGTGAAAGAGACCCATGAATCAACACTTGACATACCTTGATTGTGAGTTTCTTGAAGTTCTTGGACTTGAAGAACTTGAATCTCTTAGTTCGTTGAAGAAGGGTTAGGATCTTGTTCTTGGGGATTGATCTTTAAGAGAAACCTTAATTTGGTATTGTAGATAAATAATGAAGTTATGAGCCCTGGTCTGGTATAATTAGGTGTTAAAAAGGATGGAAATGACCCAAGCACCCTTATAAAAATAGCTTTAATTCACTAAACGGGAGCTGTGATGGATTGAGCGATGGTCCGTTGCTCGATTAATGACCCATCGAATTTCCCATCGTACTAGGCCAAAATGTGATCTTTTTGCCTTAGTTGAGATAGTTTGGGCGATGGTCCATCTCTAGCTCGACGGTTTATCATCTATTCCATCATGCTTGGCCAGAAGGTTGACTCACTGCCTCTGCTATGACAGTTTGGGTGACGGCCCATCGCAAGATTGATGGTCCATTGGCCCTTTCCATTGTACCTAGGCAGTTCAGACTGCTTTTAGTATTTGAGCCATAACTTTCTTCTCCAATATCAGATTTAGGTAAATTAGGTATCGATAGAAAGCTTATTCAATTTCCCACATAAAAAAATTCAAAATCTTGAAAATTCCACGTGTATAAAAGTGGTTCATCCTTTAAAGAAAGTATTTAACATTTTTGGGGTGATTTTTAAGCTAGGTAGAAGTATGAGATATTACAAGATTCCCTATGCCTGCTGCAGAAGAGCCAAGGAATAATGGTGATGAGATTGATAATAATGAGATACTTGTAGTAGAATCTAAAAAATTAATAGGAGTTGAACATATTGGTGATAAGGATAAAGGGAAGGGAAAAGTTGATGAGCTAGTGTTGAAGACTATTCATAGAACTCCCCTACCTTTTCCTCAAAGGATGAAAAAGAAATAAGAAGAAGGTAAATATCAAAAGTTCTTATCGATGTTGAAAAAACTGTCTATTAATATTCCCCTTGTTGAGACATCGGAGAAAATGTTAGGCTACATAAAGTTCATGAAAGATTTGGTCACTAGGAAGTGGACGGTGAGTTTTGAGCCCGCTAAAAATATATACCACTGTAGTGTTGTTGCTTCCATATCATTAGTAGAAAAGAAGGATCAATGAGCCTCCACCATTCCTTATACTATTGGGTCCTTTAACTTTGCTCGGGCTTTATGTGACTTAGGAGCCATCATAAATCATATGCCCCTGGTGGTTTATAAGTAGTTGGGATTAAGGTCACCCAAACCGATATTAATGAGATTGTTGATGGTTGATCGTACGGTGAAGAAACCGATTAGAATTTTTTATGTTGTGTTGGTGAAGGTAGTAGCCTTCATATTTTAAACTAATTTTGTTATTCTAGATTATGAAGTACACTTCCAAGTCCTTATCTTCTAGAGTAGACCCTTCCTAGCTATAGGTTGGGTATTGGTTGATATGGAATTGGGGCAGATAAAGTTCAGACTAAATGATGATCAAGTTATCTTCAATGTGTTCCAGTTGATGAAGCAGCGTGATGCTATGTGGGTTGTGTCTGTGATAGACACCATTGATGACAATGTTGGTGATGTCTTTGTGCCCATTAAAGAGATATATGGAGTCGAGGCATTAGTTTCGATGATTATGAACTTTAAAATGATGACATTGAGGAAAATGATGATATGGTGAGTGGTTTGAATAGGAGCGGTTCTTACACTTATGCCCTCAGAGAAGATTAATCTGGATCTAAAAAATAGAACTACACCACCTGCTCGATCTTCTATTGAAGAGCTATCGGTCTTGAAGTTAAAGGCCCTTCCATCTCACTTGTGCTATGTATTCTTGGGGGACGATAATACCTTATATGTAATTATTAGAGAGTCACTTAGTGAAGACAGAGGTAGAGATGTTGATATCAATTTTGTAAAGATTTAAGAGAGGTATCAGACAGACTATTGGAGATATTATGGGCATTCCACTAGCTATTTGTACCCACAAAATATAGCTTTAGCCGGACAGTATTTCAAGAATTAAGCATCAACAGAGATTGAATCCTCCTATACAAGAGGTTTACAAGAGGTTATAAATAAAGAAATTATCAAGTAGTTAGATGTTAGAGTGGTTTAACTTATTGCTGATAGAAAGAGGGTTACCCTGGTTTAGTGCATTCCTAAAAAGAGTGGAATCTTAGTATTTCCCAATGAGAATAATGAACTTGTCACCATGAGAGCGGTCATAGGATGGCAAGGATGCATGGACTATAAAAAGTTGATTACATAGACTTATAAGGACCATTTTCCTATGCAATTTATGGATCAGATCCTGGATAAGTTAGCAAACAGGGGTTGGTGTTGTTTTCTTGATGGGTATTCGAGATACAATCAAATCACTATTACTACTAAATACTAAGAAAAGATGACCTTTACTTGCCCCTATGGGACTTTTGCGTTCAACAGGATGCTATTTGGTTTGTGCAATGCTCTCACCACTTTTCAGAGATGTATGATATTGATATTCACTAACATGGTGGAAAATACTATCGAGGTGTTCATGGAAGACTTTTGTATTGTTGGGGACTCTTTCAATGATTATTTGGCCCACTTGGCCATTGCTTTCTACAAGTGTGAGGAATGCAACTTGGTATTGAATTGGGAGAAGTGTCATTTTATTGTAAAAGAAGGTATTGTACTTTGGAACAAGATCTCAAAAAGGGGCATCAAGGTAGATAAAGAAGAAATTAAAGTTATTGAAAAGTTTCCACACCAACCTTGGTGAAGGGTATTCAGAGTTTTTTAGGCCATGCTGGTTTTACAGGTATTTTATTAAGGACTTCTCAGATATTGCAAACCCTCTATGCAAGCTTCTTGAGAAAAAGGTGAAGTTTGATTTTAATGAGGCATGTCTAAAGGCCTTTGAGTGCCTGAAAGAGCGGTTGGTGTCAGCCCTTATCATTGTGTCCCTTGACTGGTCTTTACTAGTTGAGATCATATGTGATGCGAGCAGTGTGGACTTGGGTGCTATACTAGTCCAATGAAGGGAAAAGATTCTGCACCTAATTTATTATAGCCAAGGCATTAAGCCCTGTAAAAAATAACTACACTGTTACTGAGCAAGATTAACTTGCATTGGTTTTTGCCTTAGAGAAATTTCGGGCCTATTTAATTGGGACAAAGTTATAGTCCACACTAATCATTGTAAGACCCCGCAAAATCCTAAGCTTAATTCAGTCCTTTAAAGTTTGTTAAGGGCTCCAAGACTTAGAAAATTTTAGCTAAGTATTCATACTTAGAGTTATTTTAGCCTTCATAGTTGGCGATTTTATTTTGCGACCCTTATGACCATTAAATATCGATCTTTAAGTTGCTTCATGATCAAGAATGTCAGTAGGTGTTCTTGAATGAGTTTTGGATTTTTTGAACATTATTAGAAGCACGTTTGGTAGTCCAAACCAGTTTATTGATGCGATTTTGATACGTCGCATCACCTATCACATCGATGAATATTTTCCCCCAGCTCCCAGTGCAATTTCTAGTGAACCAACATGGACTCGACGCAGTACGTCAGCAATAGTATCGATCCCTTCAATGTGGTGCATCGGTCTGCGCATCACTTTGCCAGTTTTTAGTCATTAAAATTCGCATCCTCAGGGGTAGTTGGGCCATTTTACCACGTCTATCTGCCTCCAAAACATAAGATTTATCCACTTTAGAGGCAAAATCCATTCACTATTCTCAAAATTTCTCAAGAAACAAAACCCTAGGGATTCAAGAACTCACTATAAACCTTAGCCAATTCAAGTCCCAAGGTATATGAAATATTCATCCAAGGGTTCCTTTCACCCTTGGATTCCAAGAAACTCTTTTAAACTTCAAGTAGATTGATTCTATGATTTTCATGATTGGATTAAAGTGTATTCATGATTATAATGTTAATTGGATTTCTAATTCATATTCTATTATAAGTTTCATGTGGAATTGATTATTATATATGTAGTATCATGTGAATTTATGTTAAAGCCATTGAATTTGTGAATTTTGGAATTTATGTTATGACGCCTACATGTTGTTTTAGTATCAAGTGCATAGTTGTGCTCCCCAGGTGTTTGTTAAAATGCTCATGTGAGTTAAAAGGGTAAGAATTCATGGCATGCTAGTATATGTGTAAACTTATACCTTACAGGTGTTTGATAAAATGTCTCTATGGATGAGTTATGAACCAGTGCACAGTGTTATGCTTTTCAAGTTTACTCTATGCCTTACTTTTCATTCTATAGAGTCCTGGGGGTATTCAATACCCAAAAATTTAACTTTTTACCTAGAGATACAGTAGTTATAGAATAGTCTCAGTAGTATTACGAATAGTAGTACTCAGTAATCAATCACAGAATCAGTTCACTATTCAATCCAGAATTCAGTGAACTCAGTCAGTTAACAAGATTCAATAGTATTCCTTCAGTTAGCAAAACCCAGTGAATTTAGTTCAGTTCAGTTAGACAGTATGATTAGAAATAGTTTAGTCAAGCCTAGTATGGTCTAGAAATAATTTCAGTGTATATTCAGTTGAGAGTAGTATTCATGTAAGACCTCACAAAATTTCTATGCTTAATTCATCCTTTTAGGCTTGTCAAAGGGTCTCAAACTTAGAAATTTCTGGCTAACTTCCCAGACATAGTTTATTTTGGCCTTAGATAGTTGCCAATCTCAGTTCATGACTATAATGTCCCTTAATGGTCTATATTTTTGTTGATTTATGATCAGAGAGGTCGATAGGTGTTCCAAGACGAGTTTTAGATTTTTGGGAACTCGTTCAGACCATATTTGGTGTCCCAAAATAGTGGACCAATGCAATCTTGGCGGACTGTATTGCCTATCATATTGGTTAACACTGTTGCAGGTTGACAGATTCAAAACTACTGAGGCTTAGCGCGATCATGGCGCAATGTATTAGGTATCGTGTTGATGCCATCGACGCACCGCGTACTAATCGCGTCGATGACAGTTGAGGGTTATTGAGGTGGATTAACACTACCAGATGAGGGTCCCACCATTCTTCTTTGGGCACACTGCTAGATGAGGGTCACTCACATCTTGTCCTTACTAGTGGTGCGGTATTGACACCCTTCCAATTAGGGTTATAGATTGGACCCCAGCTCTACACAGAAAAGGGGCATGCCAGTTAGATGACTACTTTCCATAGTTTCAATCTTAGTCACAGTAAAAAAACTCAGATACTTCTTTAAATTTAATACTTTTAGATACAGTCACTCAGTTTATACGGAACTCAGCTAGTTCCATCAGAATCAGGACTGTCAGACATTGTCACTCAGTTAACAGTAGATCAATTATATGAAACTCATGTTATCAGTATTTATACTTCGTAGTCAGTATTATCACGATCTTATTTATAGTTATGTATTCATGTATGTATTTTCACGTTTATGTTATTCAGTTAGTTAGTATTATTCATGCATATGAACCCTATGCATTTAGCATACCTTACTTTTTATACCAGTACATTCAGACTTACTGACTCATACTTTTCTTCTACGCTATGGTGTTTTATACCATGGTTCAGACGCTCACGTTCCCGATCACACTTAGCTTCAAATTCATCCAGCAGCAGTAGATTTGTAGTGAGTCCTCGTCATTCGAGGATAGCATAATTATTTCATTATTTCAGTTTTAGTTGATGGAGTTAGTTGGGGACATGTCCTATCAACTCCATAGTTTTCAGTCATTTTAAAGGCTTTTAGACTAACATGTTTAGACTATTTATTTCAATTTGGTATTGATATACCATATTTCCAGATGTTATGTTTCATCAGATATTTGAAACTTACGGCCTTTCAGCTATTTTATTCTGTATTTATACAATATATAATGCAGTGCTCAGCTACAGATATCAGTCATGGGTTAGCTTATGGTTCTTTCGGATTGCTATCACTGTGTAACATTTTGGGTATCAGATTTGAGGCTTTACAAACTTGGTATCAGAGCCTAAGGTTCAACAGTGTCCTAGGAAGTCTGAAAATCCACATGTAGTAGAGTCTTGTGCATGGGTGTGTTGTGCGCCATATTTATGTACAGGAGGCTATAATATGTTTTAGGAACAGTTTCCCTTCTTTTAGTATTCATGTCATGCTAGTGAGCATGATCTCAAATTTAACTTTCAGTTTAATCCATTTCTCCCTTTTACTTACAGAACATGCCTTCCAAAAGAAGAAACAAAAATTAGTTAGCCCATCCAAGCAGATCCCTTGGACAAACATGTTTCTTATGTAGAGTTTAGAGCTATATTCACTACTCTTGCTAATTCAGTTACTACCTAGAATGAATGACCAGCTATCGTTCCAGCCAACCCAGTGGCCAATTCAGCTGCAGCCTGTATTCGGGACTTCACCTGAATGAATCCTCCATCCTTCTTTGGGTCTAAGTTAGATGAGAACCCTCATGAATTCCTTGATCAAGTTCAGAAGGTTACAGATATTATGGAGGTTGCTGCTAGTAAGAGTATTGAGCTAGCTACATATCAGTTATAGGATATAGCTCACACATGGTTAAAGCAGTGAAAGGCAGAGAGGGCATAGATGCAGGGCCTATTGAGTGAGAGGAGTTTGCCATAGTATTTCTAGATAGATTCTTTCCCATAGAGCTGAGAGAAGTTAAGGTGTTAGACTTTATCAACCTCAGGCAGGGCAACATGACAGTTAAAGAGTATTCTCTTAAGTTTACTCAGTTAGCTTGATATGCTCCCCATGTAGTGGCAGACAATAGGGCTAAGATGAGTAAGTTTATTTTTGGAGTGAATGATAGTATGGTCAATGAGTGCAAGTTCGTGATGTTAATTAGTGAGATGGACATAGCCAGGCTTATGATTCATGCTCAATAGATAGAAGGACAAAAGATTAAGATAAGAGAGAAGCAGAATAAGAGAGTAAGGAAAAGTAGTTTGAACTTTGCTCAGCCTAAGTCAAAGGGTGGGAATTATTCTCAGTTCAGCCCAAAGTCATCCATTTTAGCTCCTTCCTCATCCAGTGCTCCAGTGCCAAAATTTAGAGACGGCAACAGTGATAGGGCGTCAGGCCACAAACCTCAGGGCAGTGTTAGCAATGCCCACACTCATCCTCGTTGTCAGACTTATGGTAAGAACCATCAGGATATTTGTAGAGCTGGCAGAGAAGTCTATTTTGGATGTGGCCAGCCAGGCCACAGGGTCAGAGATTGTCCCCAGTTAGGCTTTTAGGGTCAGTATAACCATTTCTCAGCTCATTCTAGTCACCCAAACCAGCAGGGTTCCACTTTCAGCGCCACTAGTGGGCAATGACTAAATAGACTTTATGCTCTACAGTCCCGATAAGATCAAGAAAATTCTCCTGATATAGTTACTGGTACATTACAAATCTTTCATATATATGTTTACGCTTTGCTAGATCCAGGATCTTCTTTGTCTTTTGTTACTCCTTCTATAACAGATGATTTCAGAGTCAGTCCCGAAATTCTACCAAAGCCCTATTCAGTCTTTACCCCAGTGGGTAAAACTATCATAGCCCGGTGGGTATACAGGAACTGTCCGATTGTGGTATCTCAAAAGTTACATCAGCAGACTTAGTCAAATTAGAGATGACTAATTTTGATGTCATTCTCAGCATGGATTGGCTTCTTACCTGCTATGCCATAGTCAATTGCAGAAATAGAGTTGTTCAGTTTTAGTTTTCGAATGAACCTGTCCTAGAGTGGAGAGGTAGTACTTCAACCCTTAGAGTTTAGCTTTTTTCCTACCTTCGGGCACGAAAAATGATATCTAAGGGATGTGTCTATTATTTTGTTTGAGTTAAGGACACTAGTTTCAAAACTCCAGTCTTGAATCAGTCCCAGTAGTGTGTGAATATTCAGATGCCTTTATCAAAGATCTTCTAGGAATTCCACCCAAAAGGGAAATAGACTTCGACATTTATATTCTTCCAGATACTCAGCCTATATCTATTCTCTCATACAGAATAGCACCAGCAAAACTTAGAGAATTGAAAGAACAGTTGAATGATCTTCTAGATTAGGGATTCATCAGACCCAGTGTGTCCCCGTGGGGCACACCAGTCTTATTCGTACGAAAGAAAGATGGTTATCTCAGAATGTGCATTGATTACTGTCAGCTTAATAAAGTCACGATCAAGAACAAGTATCCACTTCCTAAAATTGATGATTTGTTTTACCAACTTTAGGGTGCCAGCTATTTCTCTAAGATAGACCTCAGATCAGGCTATCATCAGCTCAGAGTCAAAGAATGTGACATTCCAAAAATAGCCTTCCGTACTTGGTATGGTCCCTTAAAATTCTTAGTCATGTCCTTTGGTCTTACCAATTCCCCAGTAGCTTTCATGGACTTGATGAATCGAGTGTTCAAGTAGTACTTGGACATATTCATCATAGTTTTCAAAGATAACAGCCTCGATTATTCCCGTGGTGAACGTGATCATCCAGAACATCTTAGAATAGTGTTCCAGACTCTCAGAAATCATCAACTATTCACCAAATTCCGTAAATACAAATTTTGGCTAAGTTTAGTATCCTTTCTTAATCATATTATTTTTGGTGATGGCATTAGAGTTAATCCTCAAAATACCGAAGCAGTAAGAAGCTGGCCTCGCCCTTCTCCATCAGATATCAGGAGTTTCTTATGTTTGGCTAGTTATTACAGATGGTTTGTTGAGGGATTTTCTTCTATTGCATCCCTTATGTTTAGACTAACTCAGAAGAAATTCAAGTTTCAGTGGTCAGATCTTTGCTAGAAGTGTTTTCAGGAGTTAAAGACTCAACTCACCTGAGCTATAGTTTTGGCTCTTCCAGATGTTTTATATGTATTTGTGGTGTACTGTAATACGTCCAGAGTGGGTTTGGGTTGTGTCCCCATGCAGCATGATAAAGTCATAGCCTATGTCTCTAGACAGCTTAAACCCAATGAGAAGAATTATCCGACTCATGATCTTGAGTTAGCAGCCATAGTTTTTCCCTTAAAGATTTGGAGGCATTACTTATATAGGGTGCATATAGATATGTTCACAGATCAAAAAATCCTTCAGTATGTATTCTCTCAAAAATATCTAAATCTTTATCAAAGAAGGTGGTTAGAGCTCTTGAAAGATTACGACATGCGTGTCCTTTATCATCCAGGAAAGGCCAATGTAGTGGTTGATGCTCTCAGTAGACTGTCCATGGGTAGAGTTGCTCATGTTGGGGATAGTAAGAAAAAGTTAGCTCAGGAAGTCCATCAGCTTTCCCGACTAGATGTTCGCTTAGTCGATTCAGTTGAAGGTAGTATATGGGTTCAACACAGCTCAAAATCATACCTAGTTTCTGAAGTTAAGGAAAAACAAGATAGACATCCCAGTCTGGTCAAGTTGAAAGAATCAGTCAGAGATCAGAAAGTAGAGGTTTTCTCCCAAGAGGGAGATGGTGTTTTGCATTGTCAGGGTCATCTCTGTGTATCAGGTATAGATGACTTAAGGCAGCGAATCCTTGCAGAAGAGCATGATGTGCGATGGTCTATTCATCCAGGGGACACTAAGATGTACCGTGATTTGTGGGAGATCTATCGATGGAGTGGAATAAAAAGAGATATTGCAGAATTTATGGCTAAGTGCTCTATATGTCAGCAGGTTAAGATAGAGCATCAGAAGCCTAGTGGGTCCATGCAAGAGTTCAATATTCCTACTTGGAAGTGGGAAGAAGTTATGGACTTTATGATGGGTTTGCCCCGTACTCTTCATTAGTATAATTCAGTTTGGGTCATTATAGATAGGATGACAAAATCAGCCCATTTCCTTCTAGTCCATACCTCTTATTCAGTCGAGGATTATGTCAAACTCTATATCAAGGAGTTGATCAGATTACAACATATTCTGTTATGTATTGTTTTAGATAGAGGTACCCAATTCACCTCTTATTTCTAGAAAGCATTCCAAAAGGGTCTAGGTACCTGAGTTCATCTCAGTGCAGCCTTCCATCCTCAGATAGATCGTCAACTAGAAAGGACCATCCAGACTTTGGAAGATATGCTAAGGGTGTGTGCAATTGATTTCAAGGGTAGTTGGGATGACCACTTGCCTTTGATTGAGTTTGCATACAACAACAACTATCATTCCAGTATTAAGATAGCTCCATTTGAAGCTCTTTACAGTAGAAGATATAGATCTCCAATCAGCTGGTTTGAAGTAGGTGAGGCCGCAGTAGTAGGGCCTAACTTGGTATTTGATACCTTAGAGAAAGTCCAGTTGATCAGATAAAGGCTAAAGATTGCTCAAAGCCGACAGAAATTGTACGCAGATATGCACAGGAAAGATCTTAAGTTTAAGATCAATGACCATGTTTATTTGAAAATATCTTCCATGAAGGGAGTGAAGCAGTTTGGCAAGAAGGGAAAGCTCAGCTCCCGATATGTCAGTCCCTTCAAAATTCTTAGTCGTTTTTGCAAGTTAGCTTAGAGATTGAATTGCCTTCATATCTAGCATTAGTCCATCCAGTGTTTCATGTCTCCTTGCTTAAGAAGTGGATAGGTGACCCAAAGTTTATAGTCCCTATAGAGGGCATAGACATTCAGAACGACCTCTCTTATAAAGAGATTCCAATCAAATCCTTGACTACCAGACTCGTAGACAGAGGAACAAAGAAATTCCTTTAGTCAAAGTACTTTGGCAGAATCAGCCCATTGAGGGAGCTACTTAGGAAGCAGAAGCAGACATGCGGACCAAGTACCCTCACCTTTTCTCCGCAAACTCAGACTCAGCCCAAGGTAATAGCTTTTCTTAAAGCTTATTCATTTTCATGTTCAAATTTTAGTTACAACTTGGTATTCAGTTTTATGCTCAGGTTTCCATAATAAAATTGGTATCAATTACTATTGCGTATTCAGTCATGTGTTCATGCATCATTTCATCATGTATTCATGCATCAGATATGCATGAATAAGTGAATCAGTACTCTCAGTCATGCATCCATGTATCATCTTAGTCATAAAATCATGCATCAGATATGCATGTCAGTATGAATCTCAGTAAATCACTAATATCAGTCATGTACTCATGTTTTAGTTGTTCATAACCAACATATACTTCAGCTTATCATTTTGCCCATATCAGTTAGTCTCATTTGAGGAGGAATATTCCTAAGGGGGAGATATTATAAAACCCCACAAAATTTCTAAGCTTAATTCATTCTTTTAGTCTTGTCAAGGGGTCTCAGACTTAGAAAATTCTTGCTAAGTTCCCAGACTTAGTTTATTTTGGCCTTCGAAAGTTGGGAGTCTCAGTTCATGACCATAATGTTCCTTAATGGTACCTATTTTTGTTGATTCATGATTACAGAGGTCGATAGGTGTTCCCAAAAAAGTTTTATATTTTTGGAACTCGTTTTGACCATGTTTCGTGTCCCAAAATAGTGGACCAACGTGATCTTGGTGCGCTGCATCACCTATCATGTTCGTTGACATTTTTGCAGGTTGCTAGAGTCAAAATTACTGAGGCTTAGCACGATCATGGAACAATGCGTCGTGTATCACATTGGTTCCATCGATGCATAGCATCGCTAATCGCGTCGATGCCCAGTTTTTAGTCATTAAATGTCCGCATCTTCAAGGGAAAAGGGGCAATTTCCCACCCTATATAAGCCTATAACACGAGATTAAGCTAGGTTTTTACCAAAATATAGTTGTTTCTCTCAAATTCCCTCAAGAATAAGTCTCAATTACAGATTATGTATTCATGTATGTACTCTCATTCAGTTATGTTCACGTTATTCATTCAGTTAATTTTCATGCATATGAACCCATGCATATCAACCTACCTCACTTAGCATACCAGTACATTCAAAGTACTTACACATAATGTTCTTTTGCGCTATGATGTCTTATATCATAGGTTCAGATGCACAGGCTCCTAACCATACTTAGTAGTCTAGCCTATTAGTAACAGACTTAGTGTTGAGGCCTCATAGTTCAAGGATAAAGTCTTATTTCAGTATTTCAGTATTTTAGTACAGTTTTTAATAGTTGGGGTTAGTTGGGGGCATGTCCCATTAACTGCATAATTCAGATATTTAAAGACTTTCAGAATAGAGTATTTCAAATACTTATTTTAGTATTTGATTTTTAGTATTTAGTATTTGCTTTCAGTTATGAACCTTATGGCTATTTCATCCTACCTTTCATATTTATTTTAGTAATATCAGTATTGCAGTGTTATTATTATTTAGTGCTCATATTAGGTACCAGTCATGGGTTAGTTGGTGGTCCTTCAGGGTCGCTAGCACCATGTAGCATCTGGGGTACAGACTCAGGGCATTAAAAACTTAGTATTAGAGCCTAAGGTTCAACAGAGTCTAAGAAAGTATGAAAGCCATGTCTAGTAGATTATTGTGCATGGTTGTGTTGCGTGCCATACTTATGGATAGGGGGCTATTAGATGTCTTAGGAAAAGTTTCCCTTATTTCAATATTCATGTCGTGCAAGTGAGCATGAGCTCCAGATAAACTCTCAGTCTAATCCTATCCCTTTCATTTATAGAACATGCCTCCAAAAAGGACTAAGGGTAGAGGAATGGGAGACTAGCCAGCACCTCAACCCATTAAGCCAGATCCTCTGGACGAGCATGTCTCCCACGCAGAATTTAGGGTATCTTTTACCATCCTAGCTCATTTGTGGCAGCCCAAAATAAATGCCCAGCTACCGTTTCATCCAACCCAGTGGACAATACTACTACAATAAGGATTTGGGACATTAGCTGAATGAACCCTCCCTCTTTTATCAGGTCAAAGTTACATAAGGAGCCACAGGAATTTCTTGATTAGGTGCAGAAGGTTTCAGAGATTATAGGGCTAATTTTAAGCGAGAGTGCTGAGTTGGCCATATATTAGTTACAGGATGTAGCTCACTCGTGGTTCAAATAGTGGGAAGCATAGAGGGCCGTAAATGCATGGCCCATAGAATGGGAGTAGTTTGCTATTGCTTTTCTGGATAGGTTCTTTTTGCTAAAGTTGAGAGAAGCAAAGGTTTTAGAGTTTATTAATCTGAAGCATGGCAACATGATAGTACAAAAGTATTCTCTCAAGTTTACTCAGTTAGCCAGATATGCCCCTCATGTGGTAGAAGATAGCAGATCTAAGATGAGTAAGTTTATGTCTGGTGTGTCCAACAGTGTGATCAAGAAGCATAGGACTGCAATGCTAATTAAGGATATGGACATATCCTATCTCATGGTCCACACTCAGCAGATATAGAAGGCTAAGAGTAAAGAAAATAAAAGGGAGAACAAGAGATATATAATAGGTAGCTTTAACTTTACTCAGCCTAAGTTTGAGGGTGGGAATTATTCTTAGTTCCACCTAAAATCTTCAATTCCAGCTCCAGCCTCAGCCAGTGCTCTAGTGCCAAAATTCAGAGACAGTAATAGAGATTGGGTGCTAGGCCATAAACCCTAATGTAGTGTTAGTAGTATCTGAACAAATCCTCTTCGCCAGAAGTGTGGATAAAACCATCAGGGTGTCTGCAGAGCTGGCAGTGACGTATGTTTTAGATATGGCAAGCCAAGCCATATGGTCAGACAGTGTCCTCAGGTGGGTTCGCAGAGTCAGCATAATCGTCCCCCAGCTCAGTCTGATCACTTAAATCTGTAGGGAGCCACTTCCAGTGCCACCAGTAGGCAACACCCAAACTGTCTCTACACACTTCAGTCCTGATAGGATCAGGAGAGTTCTCCTAACGTAGTCACTGGTATGTTACAAATTTATGATTTGCATATTTATTCTTTGCTAGATCCAGAAGCTTCTTTGTCCTTTGTAACTCCTTATATAGTTGTTGACTTCAGAGTTAGTCCCAAAAAATTACAGCAGAGCCTTTCTCAGTCTCTACCCTAGTGTGTAAATCTATCATAGCCTGGCAGGTTGATCTTGGATGTATTTATATGCCTAAGCACCATAACTAATCCATATTTTAGCTAAGTTTAGAGAATAAAGTGCCCAGTTTCTTATGTTCTTACTCTACTTCTATGTAATTGAGCTAACCAATGTGATTAGAATGATTTAGGTATTAGTGAGGTAGATGAAGACATAATGAGACTATGGAATGCAGATGGCATATGACACAAGAGAGAGTAGCATTCTTGATCAGATGTGGCGCCTAGAAACTACGTCCAAGACTAGTTTGTCATTTATAATTAGTTTAGGGACTTAGAAGGCAATTATGAGAGAACTTATTATTAAAAGGCTTAATGCTGAATTTTTATTAGGAATTCATTATTCTGTATTAGTTTTTGGAGAGAGGAGAGTGGCGGTTTAGCTTGGAGAGAGAGAAAAACATTTTTCTCTTGTTCTCACAATTCGCACACCAAGATCATCTTCTAGTGCTTGGTATGATGAATATTTCTATTGTGATTTTCGTTTTATTCATAAGTAGCTAAGTTTATTAGTTAGGGTTATGGAAGCCTTGTGGCATACAATCTATCACTTTGGGTTTTGAATTCATTATGCATTGATTTGTTTATATCATACTCTCTTTACTTATCTTGAATTCTCGTGGTTGAAAACATAGAGGATATGCCTTAAAATGCAACTTGTTTAAAAGAAAGGTTGATGTTCGAAAAAGAGAGTAGTGACAAGAAAATAGGATTACCAACCCCTATTTCATAAGTTAATAGTTTAGCAGGCTTAATTACTTGGAGATTTCTTATTGTTTTTGGTAAACACTTTTGATTTGAGAGAACTAAAGTGAATTAGTCCTTGATGGTTGAGAAACACTAGGATTATGTTATTAAATACAATATGATTTTCTATAAGCATGATGCATGTATGAATTCGTAAAGCCTATAGTTAAAAAGTATTGAAAACTACAAGGTGGAAATAACCTTAGCTTGCTATTTCTCTGGATTTGAATACTACTACATGTATTTCATTTTCTTAAACTGAAACCATTAATTTGTGAACTGAATCAAATTCCCCCTATTTATTTTACGGAAACAAATGATTAAAAGTCAACTAATCTGTATACAACTTAATAAGCACCATATTCCCCGTGGGATTCGACCCCAACCTAGTTGGGTTATATATCTGACAACGACCGCTTACTCTCTCGTAAGAGAGGTGTAATTTGGGCATATCAAATTTTTACACTGATGCTGGGGAATATGGTTGTCGATTGAGTTTATGTGTGTTAATTAACTGTTAGTCAAGTTTCTTAATTTTATGTTTAAGAGAGTTGGTTTGTTATTTTAGCCTACTTGCTTGAATTCAAACTTGTAGATATTTGTTTTTAGTTTTATTTTATTTCTTGTGTTAGGTAGATTTTTATTTTAGTTTACTTATTACTATGGCATCGTGGAATGAACATGAGCTTGGTGGTTGGAAATCTTATCTTGATGATCCATGTTCATATTGTGATGGACCTCACTTTTGGCAAGATTATAGATATGCTCCCCGAAGAGAGATGTGTGCACCATCTCCATCCTACCGAGAGTATGATTGTTCTTTATGTGGTGGTCAAGATGGACATTGGAGTGATTGCCCTAATTCCCCCTCCCCCATTGTGCTAACCCAAATTCTAGTTTTTTTTAGAGTTTAACAGGTCTTATGGTCAAGAAAAGGAAGAACGAAGCACCGGAAGGAGTGGCATTGAAACTATGTTTCAACGAATGTTGGATTCTCCAGGAAGAAACATACAATATTGTATCTGATATGCATCAAGGCATGAGTCCAATCATTCATGAGGAGATACATATAGAGGTCAATCATTTAAAGCACTCTTCTAAAATATACTTAGATGATATCTTATCTGTGGAATCATTTAACATAATGGAGGAGTGTGAAGATGAGGAGCTAGAACCCTATGTTGATGTTGAGAAACCCTCTGTGACTTCCCAAACAACCGAACCAACCATGAGAGATGATGCCAAGATTGAGGACTTGGTGCTAGAGGCAAAAGAAGAAACCAAGAAAATCTCTAATAAAGGCTCTAGCCCAATTCAAAGAGAAGATGTCGAGAAGGTGAGTAAAAGTGAATGTGTAGTAGATAGTGTAAATTTTGAAATACAATTAGTTGGGCCTCACTCAAAGCATTTTTTTGCAATGTTATGTTTAGATGATATCTTGTCTGTGGAATCATCTAAAAGAGTGGAAGAGAATGAAGATGAGGACTAAGAATCCGATATTCTTTATTTTACACTTGATAAGCAACATCAAAACATACCTTACTTTAAGACCGAGTTGTTTACCATGTATCATCCGTTACTTGGCTTTTTAATTTCTGCACCACCCCCGTATGAGCGAGGGAAAAAAATGAATACGATGTTGGGGGTGAAATTTATATCCTTAAGGTGAAGGAAAAATTTGATTGGGTCATGCCACAACACTAAATTTGGTGCTTGGTGGGAGGCAACTTATCCTTCTAATCATTTTTATTATTTCTGATAAAGTATAGGTGCATGAAGTACTAAGGAGGTGATTGGTACCAAATTTGGTTTGAAATTGAGCCATGTCAACGATGGTAAGTTTAGGAGTGATGGGAACATTACAGGTAAGTTGGAGTTGTCAAATGTGTAAGGCTTAAATATGATTTGTGCCTTGATCTATGTTAATCCGACCCTAAAAGTTTTGCGGTGCGACTTTATTTTCTGACTTTCAATGAGGCCTATGGTGGTAGTGCAGGGATCGGGCTGATAGGCCCAATCTCAAAGCCCACCATTGACCTTGATGGGGGTGCGAGGGCGAAGCCCCCATAGTAAGGACCTTTCTCAATGATTTATATGAAGAATGGGGTGCATGGCACCTAATTTACATAGACCATGGTAAAAGCATAGCCTTACATTCAGCCTAAGCACATTGTTTCACATAGGTGAAAATGAGTGGTATGATGTGCACTGCACACCTTGATGTAGGCGATAACATATGCGCTGCTCACCTAATATTGTCCAATAATTTGTGTGCTTCCCAAGCCTCTGCACATGATCACTACCTCACATGTGCGATGCCCATTGTACCACATACCTTAATGTGTGCGATAACATGTACGTCGCATACCATACCATATAGGCTCACTGTTTCATATGTGCGATAACCAATGCGGCTCACACTTAAACTTGTGCGATAACCTGTGCGTTGCATACCCTTCCAATTTTAACATGAATCCAAATTTAACTTGGTTCAACCCATCCCAGATTTTCATTCTTTAAATAGACCTCACACCCTAAATTCCCAAATTCATCCTTATTTCACCCTTAAGCCGTACAATATTGAGCTCCCACCATTCTCTTTGTACTTCACTAATCTTCCATCTTCAAGGTAAGTTTTACTTTCTTAATCCTTATTTATTGTGACTCTATGTTAGAGCTAATTGATTTCTTAAGGATTATGAATTAAATTCTTGCCATGGCGATGTTGTGAAAGTGATGGTGTTTTGTATATTTTGATATGGTTGACAGTGAAGAGCATGATTTTGTTAAAAAAGTGCTTCATTGAAATAGAATTGGGGGAATTTTAGTGAGTGAATTGTATTGTAACTAATGTTGATGCACCATGTCAAAGTATATGTCGGCGAAGTCTAAGTACCCGACAACAACACTTAATTGGTTGATACTAACAAATTAAGTATGGGGTGGTGACTTTACCACCCTCATCTTAATTATAGTTTGTTTCATTATGTGTGGTTGACGTGGATGATATGATGAACATAGGAAAAATGGCTCAGATGATAATCTCAATGCAGGTGGCATGACTCTTAATGTGGATGAGGAGTAGTACTAGCCAGGTTCTTTATCTTGGTATTTGCACTGGGGATAGTGCTTAGCCTAATGTAGGGATAGTGCTTAGAAGTTTATTATATTTAGTCATAATTAGGTGCTTTTCTCGATGATGGATGGATGACGACCGTCTTAAGACAAAATTAGTCATTTAATTGCATGTAACTGTTCTTGTGGATCACATGACATTATAACATAAGTATGTGATGGATCATTACATTTGAAACACCTAGTCTCTAGTTATGACTCTTGTTGTAATTATTGGTTTTATTTGAATTCATGTAATTATTGGGTCAAAAATCTATAATGCTCCTAATTGAGTTGACCATATTCCATGAGTGTGTAATACTGTTGTATATTCCTTATTGCAACTGATGCTAGAACTTAACTGGTGTGTGTGCAAAGCGAAATAAAGATTGTGAGTTTAGAAGATGATTTAGGCATTTCTTTAATAGCCATTGTTCATACCTTCTTTTGACCTATCTTTGTACAGTATCTTAGCTAGCCCCGTTGAGCCTTTAGCTTGTTCTTTTGTTATCCTCATAGGTAGCCTATTCCTTTCTTTAATAGACCGTAATTTGATCCAAAAGCTCCTAAGCACTTTAATGTAAAATCAATATGAGTTAGGAGTTTGACAATTAGAGAAAAAAAGGTAAAATTGATGCCCCAAAGTCTAGCTATTGGCATGTAAAATGGATGTGGTTGGGGGTAGCAAAAATTGTTGAAAAAGTTCCAAATTTTATCCCGGACATGTTACAATGAACCTGTTTTGGCCTTGGTCCTTCTTGGACATTGTGCACCTCAACTAAGGCAAATCGCTTAAGTTTAGGGTGGCTATTATAGAGGTGTGTAGCATGAAAAGGGTGCAAAAAAAAATATTTGAAAGGGTTGCATACTCCCACCATAGTGTTATCAATTGAGCTTACCAAGTTGGGGTGAAAAGCAAATCTGTGAAGAAGTGGAAATTGGTTGTTAGAGATTGGTCTTAATTGGATAGTGTAGTGTATTAAAGTGCTTAGGGAAGATAGTCACTATTTCTGGCCAAAATAAATTCTACCCATCCTTTAGCCTCCATTACAACCCGTAAAAGACCTATTTGATCCTATTTTTAGCATTCTGATATTAGTGGAGTATTACACTAAGAGCAAACATATGGTCATCATTTGTAATTTGAGAATTCTTTGTGAGAGTGAGCGCAACTTGATTCTTGTACCTATTTTGTTAGAAATTGCATGATTGTTAGTGATTATGGGTAACATTCTTGTTGTGAGGGCACATGGTTGATAAAAGTTGGGTAATTTATATGATTTCTTTTCTTAAATGGTATGCATGAAATTTCCAACTTAATGAGTCTATTCTTGAGGGTAGGTTGTCTCTAATAATGAATCCTGAATCTACTTCTTGTTCATAATTATTATGTGAGGCTATTTGAGCATCTTGTCTTCCTTTGTGGGTGCTAAGACTTGTGTAGTATGCATAAATGGATATGTTGTTCGAGAACGAACAAAGCTTTAAGTGTGGGGTGGTGATCTTGGGTGTATTTATATGCTTAAGCACCATAACTTATCCATATTTTAGCTAAGTTTAGAGAATAAAGTGCCTAGTTTCTTATGTTTTTACTCTACTTCTATGTAATTGAGCTAACCGGTGTGATTAGAATGATTTCAGGTATTAATGAGGTAGATGAAGATATAATGAGACTATGGAATGCGGATGTAATTTGACACAAGAGAGAGTAGTAGTCTGGACCAAATGTGGCGCCTAGAAACTATTTTCAAGACTAGTTTGTCATTTATAATTAGTTTAGGGACTTAGAAGAAATTATGTGAGAAAAGATTATTAAAAGGCTTAATGCTGAATTTTTATTGGGAATTCATTATTCTGTATTAGTTTTTGGAGAGAGGAGAGTGGTGGCTTAGCTTGGAGAGAGAGAAAAATAGTTTTCTTTTGTTCTCACAATTCGCACACCAAGATCATCTTCTAGTTTTTGGTATGATGAATATTTCTATTGTGATTTTCGTTTTATTCATGTGTAGCTAAGTTTATTAGTTAGGGTTATGGAAGCCTTGTAGCGTACAGTCTATCACTTTGGGTTTTGAATTGATTATGCATTGATTTATTTATATCATACTCTCTTCGCTTATCTTGAATTCTCATGGTTGCAAACATAGGGGATATGCCTTAAAACGCAACTTGTTCAAAAGAAAGGTTGATGTTCAAAAAAGAGAGTAGTGACAAGAAAATAGGATTACCAACCCCTATTTCATAAGTTAATGCCTTAGTAGGATTAACTACTTGGAGATTTCGTATTGTTTTTGGTAAACGCTTTTGATTTGAGAGAACTAAAGTGAATTAGTCCATAATAGTTGAGAAACACTAAGATTATGTTATTAAATACAATACGATTCTCTGTAAGCAGGATGCATGTATGACTTCGTAAAGCCCATAGTTAAAAAGTATTGAAAAATATAAGGTGGACATAACCCTAGCTTGCTATTTCTCTGAATTTGAATACTACTACACGTATTTCATCTTGTTAAATTGAAACCATTAATTTGTGAAGTGAATCAAATCCCCCTATTTATTTTATGAAAACAAACAATTAAAAGTCAACTATTCTGCATACAACTTAATTAGCACCATATTCCCTATAGGATTTGACCCCAACCTAGTTGGGTTGTATATTTGACAACGACTGCTTACTCTCTCGTAAAAGAGGTGTAATTTGGACGTATCACAGGTATATAGGAACTGTCTAGTTATAGTATCTTAGAAAGTCATTTCAGCAGACTTAGTAAAATTAGAGATGACAGATTTTGATGTCATTCTCAATATGGATTGACTTCATTCATGCTATGCCTCAGTTGACTACAAAAATAGAATTGTCCAATTTCAGTTTTCAAATGAACCTATCCTAGAATGGAGGGGTAGTACCTCTGAACTCAGGGGTCATCTTGTTTCTTACCTAAGGGTGATAAAAATAATATCTAAGGGATGTGTCTATCATTTCGTTTAAGTTAAGGATTCTAGTTTCGATACTCCTAGTCTTGAGTCAGTTCCAGTAGCATGTGAATTTCTAGATGAGTTTCCCAAAGATCTTCCCAGAGTTCCCCCTGAGAAGGAAATTGACTTTGGAATAGACCTTCTTCCAGATACTCAACCCATATTTATTCCTTTATACAGAATGGCTCAATCAGAACTCAAAGAATTAAAATAATAGTTGAAGGATCTCCTAGATATGGGATTCATCAGACCCAGCATAGCCCCATGGGGTGCACATGTTTTATTCGTACGTAAGAAAGATGGTTCTTTCAGAACGTGCATTGACTACCTTTAGCTAAAGTATCCACTTCCCAAAATCGATGACTTGTTTGACCAACTTCAGAGTTCCAATTACTTTTCTAAGCTAGACCTCAAATCAGGCTATCATCAGCTTAGAGTTAGAGAATGTGACATTCTAAAAATAGCTTTAAGAACTTGATACGGTCACTTCAAATTCTTAGTCATGTCCTTTGGTCTTACCAATGCCCCAGTAGCTTTTATGGACTTGATGAACCATGTGTTCAAGCAGTACTTGGTCATGTTCTTCATAGTCTTCATAGATGACATTCATGTCTACTCATGTAGTGAACATGATCATGTAGACCATCTCAAAATAGTGTTATAGACTCTCAGAAACCATCAGATGTTCGCCAAATTAAATAAGTGCAAATTTTGGCTAAGGTTAGTAGCTTTTCTTAGCCATATTATTTTCGGTGATGGCATTGGAGTTAATCCCCAAAAGATCGAAGTATTGAGAAACTATCCCAGACCCATCTCTCCATCAGATATTAGGAGTTTCTTGGGTTTGGCCGTCTATTATCGACGGTTTATTGAGGGATTTTCATCTATTGCATCCCCCATGTCCAGATTGACTTAGAAGAAAGTCAAGTTCCAAAGGTCAGATTCTTCTAAGAAGAGTTTTCAGGAGTTCAAGACTCAATTCACTACAACTTCAATTTTTACTCTATCGGATAGTTTAGATGAGTTTGTGGTATACTGTGATGCCTCCAGGGTTGGTTTGGGGTGTGTTTTTATGCAGAGAGGTAAGGTCATAGACTATGCCTCTAGAAAGCTTAAGACCCATAGAAGAACTACTCCACCCATGATCTTGAGTTAGTAGCTATAGTATTTGCATTAAAGATTTGGAGGTATTATTTGTATGGGGTACATGTTGATGTGTTCATAGACCATAAGATCCTCCAGTATGTGTTCTCTCAGAAAAACCTAAACCTTCATCAGAGAAGGTGGTTGGAGTTGTTGAAAGACTATGACATAAGTTTCCTATATCATTCGGTCAAGGCCAATGTAGTGGCTGATGCTCTCAATAGGATGTCTATGGGCAGTGTTGTTCACCTGGATGAGGATAAGAAGAAGTTAGATTAGGAAGTTCATCATCTTGCCCGACTAGGTGTCCACTTAGTCGAATCAGCAGAAGGTAGTGTATGGGTGCAGAGTAGTTCAGAATTATCTCTGGTTTCTGAGGTGAAGGAAAAATAGGACAGAGATCCCAATCTAGTTAAGTTGAAAGAATCAATCAGAGATCAGAAAGTGGAGGTTTTCTCCTGGGGGAAGATGGTGTATTGTGTTGCCAGGGTTGGCTATGTGTGCCAGGTATAGATGACTTAAGGCAGTGGATTCTTGCAGAAGCGCATGGTGCGCGCTACTCTATTCATCTAGGGGCCACTAAGATGTACTGTAACTTGTAGGAAATCTATTGGTGGAGTGGGATGAAGAAAGATAATGCAGAGTTTATAGCTAAATGGTTAACATATCAGCAGGTTAAGATTGAACATCAGAAGCCTAGTGGATCCATGCAGGAGTTCAGTATTCGCAGGAGGAAATGGGAAAAATGAACATGAACTTTGTGACGGGTTTATCTTGTACTCATTGTCAGCATGATTCTATATGGGTTATCATAGACAGGATGACCAAGTCAGCTCATTTCTTACCAGTCCATACCTTTTATTCAGTTGAGGATTATTCCAAGCTTTATGTTAGAGAATTGGTCAGATTGCACGGAGTTTCGTTAAACATCATCTCAGATAAAGGTACCCAGTTTATCTCTTATTTTTGGAAAGCCTTCCAAAAGGGTCTTGGTACCCAAGTTCACCTCGGTACCGCCTTCCACCCTCAGACAGATGGTCAAGCAGAAAGGACTATCCAGACTCTAGAAGATATGCTAAGAGCATATGCTATTGACTTTAAAGACAGTTGGGATGACCACTTTCCCTTAATTGAGTTTGCATATAACAACAGCTATCATTCCAGCATTCAGATAGCTCCATTTGAGGTGCTCTATAGAAAGAGATGTAGATCTCTTATTTGTTGGTTTGAAGTGGGTGAGGCCGTTGTGGTCAGGCCTGATTTGGTATTTTTTACCTTAGAAAAAGTTTAGCAGATCAAGTAAAGGCTTAAGACAACTCAGAGCTGACAAAAATCATATGCTAACTTGCGCAGAAAGGATCTTGAGTTTGAGATTAGTGACTTTGTGTATTTTAAAATCTCTCCTATGAAAGGAGTAAATAGGTTTAGCAAGAAGGGGAAGCTTAGTCCCCGATATGTCGGTCCTTACTGAATTCTCAGTCGTTTTGGAAAGGTATCTTACCAGCTTGAATTGCCTTCAAACTTAGCTTCAGTGCACCAAGTATTTCATGTATCCTAGCTAAAGAAATGCATAGGTGACCCAGTAGTCGTAGTCCCTATAGAGGGTATAGATGTTCAGAACCTCTCTTATGAGGAGATTCCTGTCGAAATCCTTGATTATCGAATTCGCAGATTGAGGAACAAACAATTCCCTCTTGTCAAAGTTCTTTGGCGAATCAGTCTGTTGAGGGAGATACTTAGAAAGCAGAAGCAGATGTGCGGACCAAGTATCCTCACCTTTTCTCCGCAAACTCAGACTCAGCTTAAGGTAATATTTTTCCTTAAATTTACTCAGTTTCATATTCAGATGTAGTTACCAACTAGGTATCAAGTAATGTTGCATACTCAGTCATGCATTCATGAATCAGTTCAGTCATGTACACATGCATCATATATGCATGTTCAGTATACAAACTCAGCTTATCTGTAATATCAGTTACAAAATCATGCATCAATTATGAATGTTCAGTATGATACTTCAGTATTTAGTAGTTTAGCCATGAAATCATGATTCAGATGTGCATGTACAGTAGGTACTTTCAGTCTATCAGTTCTCCCATCTTAGTTAGTCTCATTCGAGGATGAATATTCCCAAGGGGGAGATATTGTAAAACCCCACAAAATTCTAAGCTTAATTCAGTCCTTTAAAGTTTGTTAAGGGGTCCTAGACTTAGAAAATTTTAGCTAAGTATTCTTACTTAGAGTTATTTTATCCTTCATAGTTGGCGATCTTATTTTGCAACCCTTACGACCATTAAATATCGATCTTTAAGTTGCTTCATGATTAGGAATATCAGTAGGTGTTCTCGGATGAGTTTTGGATTTTTCAAACATCATTTAAAGCACGTTTGGGAGTCCAAACCAATATATCGATGTGATTTCGATGCACCACATCACCTATCGTGTTGATGAATATTTTCTCTTAGCACAAGTGCAATTTCTAGTGAACCGATGTAGACTAGATGTGGCATATCAGCCATAGCATCGATCCCTTCGACGTGGCACATCGATCTGCGCATCACTAGGCCAGTTTTCATTCATTAAAAAGTTGCATCCTCAGAGGTATTTGGGTCATTTTCCCACATCGATCAGCCCCCAAAACATGAGATTTAGCAACTTTAGAGGCAAAATCCATTCACTATTTTCAGAATTTCTCAAGAAATAAAATCCTAGTGCTACTAATTCAAGGTTCAAGATTCAAGAACTCACCATCAACCTTAGTCAATTCAAGTACCATGGTATGTGAAGTGTTCATCCAAGGGTTTCTTTCACCCTTGGAGTCCAAGAAACTCTCTTAAACTTCAAGTAGATTGATTCCATGATTCATGATTAGATTTAAGTGTATTCATGATTATAATGTTAATTCGGTTTCTAATTCATAGTCTATTACAAGTTTCATGTGGAATGGATTATTATGTGTGTAGTATCATGTGAATTCATGTTAAAGCCATTGAATTTGTGAATTTGGGAATTTATGTTATGATGCCTACATGTTTTTATAGTTTCAAGTGCATAGTTGTGCTCCCTAAGTGTTTGTCAAAATGCTCATGTGAGTTAAATGGGGAAGAATTCATGGCATGCTAGTATATGTTTAAACTTATACCTTACAGGTGTTTGATAAAAAGCCTCTATGGATGAGTTATGAACCAGTGCACAGTGTTATGATTTTTAAGCTTACTCTATGCTTTACTTTTCATGCTATCGAGTCCTAGGGGTAATCAATACCCAAAAATTTAGATGTTTACCTAGAGCTACAGTAGTTACAGAACAGTCTCAGTAGTGTTACAAATAATAGTACTTAGTAATCAGTCTCAGTTCAGTATTAAGTCCAGAATTTAGTGAACTTAGTCAGTTAACCAGATTCAGTAACATTACGTCTATTAGTGAAACCCAGTGAATTAAGTTCAGTTTAGTACGATCAATAACAGTTCAGTCAAGCCTAGTATGGACTAAAAATTAGTTCAGTGCTTATTCAGTTGGGAGTAGGATTCAGCACTGAGCGAACCCAGAGATGATAGCATTACTGCCAGTATAGGGTTTGATCCTTAATCGTAATCACTGTGTTATAGAACTACATAGCCAGCGTAGGTTGAGATATCTTCCTACTGGACTAGGGTTGATATATCTCATATGAGTTTTTCTACTAGTGAGGGTTGATGAAAGAGGTTCCTATTAGAGAGGGTTAACTCACAACTTATCTTTACCCGTGGCATAGTACTGACACCCTTATAACTGGGGTTATAGGTTGGACCCTAATCTATTTAGAGAGGGGCATGTCGGTTGGAAGATTACCTCCTACAGTTTCAGTTTCATTTTCAGTCTTAGTATAGAACTCAGTTCATTTCTACAAAATTAGGACTGTCAGCTACAGTTATCCAGCTCTGTATAGAACTTAGTTCAGTTCTGCAAAATAAGGGCTGCCAGAAATAGTCACCTAGTTATCAATCAGGACTGTTAGAAATAGTCACTCAGTTATCAGTATTATGGTATCAGTAAACTTAGATATCAGTTAATCAGTAATCAGCAACAAGCATTGACATGATCTTAGTTACAATTTATGTATTCATTTATGTACTCTCATTCAGTTATGTTCACGTTATTCACTTAGTTATTGTTCATGCATATGAACCCATGTATATCAGCCTACCTTACTTAGCATACCAGTACATTCAAAGTACTGACACATACTTTTCTTTTGCACTATGATGTCTTATATCATAGGTTCAGATACACGGGCTCCTGACCGTACTTAGCAGTTTAGCCTATCAGCAGCATACTTAGTAGTGAGTCCTCATAGTTCAAGGACAGAGTATTATTTTAGTATTTTAGTATAGTTTTAGTAGTCGGGGTTATTTGGGGGCTTGTCCCATCAACTCCATAATTCAGATAGTTAGAGGTTTTCAGGCTAGAGTATTTCAGACAAATATTTTAGTATTCAGTTTTTAGTATTTAGTATTTAGTATTTGTTTTCAGTTATGAACCTTATGGCAATTTCAGCCTATTTTTCACATTTATTTTAGTTATATTAGTATTACAGTGTTCTTATTATTCAGTGCTCACAGCAGGTACCAGTCATGGGTTAGTTGGTGGTTCTTCAGGGTCGGTAGCACCGTGTAGAATCTGGGGTATAGACTTGGGGCATTACAATCATGCAGCCTTGAGATACCTAATGGTGAAGAAAGATATAAAGCTAAGATTGATTTGTTAGGTTCTCCTGCTGTAAGATTTTAAATTTAAGGTGAAGGATCAAAAAGTTATAGAAAACAAAGTTACAGATCACTTGTCTAAACTTTAAGATGAAGCAATGCATAAAATAGGGGATGGGCTTGAAATCAATGATACTTTCCCAGAAGAGCATATTTTGGCAGCATCGCAAGACCTAATCCCATGGTTTGCTAACTTTTCTAATTACTTGGTGAGTGATCTTGTCCCAAAAGACTTGTCCTTTCAGCAATGCAAGAGATTTACGCATGAGGTCAGGAAATTTTCCTAGGATGAGCCTTACCTATTTAGGATTTGTATGGATAGAGTGATTTAGATGTATCCCAAAGGTGGAGATGATAAGAATTTCTTAGACTTGTCATGCTTCACCTATTGGGGGTTAACATTAAGGAAACCACACAACCCATAAAATCTTACAATGTGGGTATTACAGTCTTACAATCGACAAGGATGCTCAAAACTTTGCACTCGCCTATAACCAATGTCAATGTCAAGACAATATTTTACGATGCCATGAACTCTCCTTGACCCCTATTCTAGAGTTAGAGTTGTTTAATGTATGGGGAATTAACTTCATGGGTAAGTTCGTGAGATCCTACAGTATGAAATATATTTTGGTGGTGGTGGACTATGTATGGGTAGAAGCAGTTGCGCTCCCTAATAATAAAGGTAGAAGTTTCACCACCTTTCTGAAGAAACACATCTTTTCTCAATTTGTCACTCTACGTGCAATAATTAGTGACGATGGTTAGCATTTCTATAATTTTCTATTCAAAAATCTTCTTGAAAATTATGGTGTGAATCATATGGTGGTAACACCTTACCATCCTCAGACGAGCGGACAGGTTGAGGTCTCTAATAGAGAGATCAAGTTTATATTGGCGAAGAGTGTGAATGCCAATAGGACTTATTTGTCAAGAAAGCTGGATGATGTGTTGTGGTTTTGACAAATAGCTTACAAGGTATTTATAGATGCCTCTCCATGTCATCTTTTGTATGGAAAGTCATGCTACTTGCCTATTAAACTCTATCATAAGGCACTATGGGCTCTGAAAAAGATAAATTTTGAGTGGAATAATGCAGAGAAGTTAAGGATGAGCAAGGTGAATGAGTTGGATGATTTCTAACTTTGGCTTATGAGATTTCTACTCTATACAAGGAGAAGATGAAGTTGTATCAGGATAGAAAAATCAAGAAAAGAGTATTTGAGCCTGGTGATCTAGTCTTATTGTATAATTCGAGACTTCGCTTATTTCCTAGAAAGTTGAAGTCTAGGTGGTATGGACCATTCACGGTGGTAAAGGTGTTACCATTTAGTGCTATAGAGCTAAAGTGTTATTATAAATCCCTATTCAAGGTGAATGGGCAAAGGGTGAAGAACTACATGGGAAACACTAAGTGAAAGTGATTGATGATTTGAGCCTTCGTAAAGTTTGAGTAAATAAGGCATTTGCATCATTCCATAATATTAAATCAGACGCTGCATGGGAGGCAACCCATGGGGTTGGTTGGTGAATTCTGAGTATCCAACTTTGATATGTCTTATAGAGACGTTAAATCAAGCTCTACGAGGAAGGCAACCCATGTTTTGTACTTATTTTATTATAGGGTAACTTGTGTGTTCATTGTGCAGGGCTGGAGATTACAGAAAAAAATTGGAAATATTTTCTAGTTCCAGGCCTTATGACCCACTTCACGAGTCATGACCATACTTTACCACATATCACCAGAGTCGTAGGGAGGTAGGGCTCGATCCATCCTTAGGAATTTGGTTTTTGGAGTCATCGTAACTCTCAAAATAAGTCGTAATCAGTCACGACTCATCACCTTAAGTCGTGATGATTAGAAACCCAGGTAAGTTTTCAGTCATTATGGGGGGAGTCCATGACCCGTAACATAGTGGTCCTAGCGGGTCGACCCGGTTTAATTTAACTGATTTAAATATGGGAATTCAATCCATATGATAGAAATTCCCATTTTTAAACTTTGTGACTCACTCCATTCCCTTAATCGGCCACCAAAACACAAGAACACTCCAATTTCATCCCTTAAAAATGTAATCACTAAGCAAAATCTCCCAAAATGAAAATCTCAAGAACTAGGGCTCAACAATTGTTAAATAAAATCCCTTAAAGAATCCAAGTTAAGTCCATAAGTAAGTATTTTAAGCTAAAGTTTCTATGTGTTAAGTTGATACTTCAATGTGTAAGAGTTGCTTGGATTTCTTGATTGAAATATGTTTGCATGAAAATAGTTGAGTCCTACTCTTGAATAATTTCTAACATAATATGGTAATGTGAGTAAACATGGAATTTGATCTATAAATTATCAGTAGGGATAAAGTATGAATTGTTGATGATTATTCTAATGTGTGATGTTGTGTTGGGAAGGTTTAGCGGGATTAATTCCTCTAGACAAATATGTTACAGTGGCTAGAAGATTCATAATGACTAGTAGGATCACCTCACGATTCGTTGCGTGAATCATAGCCACTAGTAACATACTTGGTTAGAAGAGTGTAGATTCTTCTAACATCACTACTTAGGTCATGAGTCGTACTTTGACTATATGACTCGTGACGAGGAGTCCTAATAACTGGACAGATAAATACACTAATTACTTGTCTCTTGTAAAACAATGAGTGTTGGTGATGAGTCATAGTATGGCTGAATGACTTATTAGGAGGAACCGTTATCTAACCAATGGACAATACCCAAGTACCAATCCATATAACTAGTATCGCTATGACTAATAATCATACTTTACGACTCGTAACCTATAGTCGTAAGGTGACCAGTCCTTACCATATTGACACCAAATCTATTATTTTTCTTTCCTTTTCTTAGGAATTCCTAACTGGTATGTTTCAACAGGTACCAATGGCCTCTAAAGAAGATCCAAGAAAAAAAAAGCAAACCCCAAAAATGCCTGTTCCAAAATCCACTCGTCAGCTCAAAAGTAAGGACGCCGATCAGTCAAGAAGCTCAGTCAAGGAATATCCATTGGCAAGGCAGTAATACCAAGGAAGAATTTTCCTAAGGGTGCCAAAGCAGCCTCCGATAATGTCACACCACCTAGGACCATGCCTAGGATAAAAAATCCTAGCACATCACCACCCCATTCACTGTGCCAGTCTGAGGAGGACAATAATGATGAGGAAGGAGAAGACGGTGAGGATGATGATGATGGGGAATCTAGATCTAAAGAAGAGAATAATAATAATCAAGTTGAGGAATAAAATGAAGGGTATGAGTCTAAAAGTGAGAAGAGTGACACCCCAGTTGAAATTCATCCACCACAACTACCTCCCACTATACTTTCCATCCATCCTACTCTTGTTCCCATCATTAAACGGTTGGGGAACACTAGAATATAGGCCCTATTTGAAAAAAATATTTCCATAAACCCCCTCCAATGGAAAACCACAGAGAGGCATTTATCTAGAAAAGAAGTTAACCGCCATAGGGATGTTTGAGATTCCTATATTTAATGCCTGATTTAGACCGTACCATTTCGAGTGGATGACCAGGGCCCTAGGACAATATAGTTTATCTTTAGTTCTTGAGTTTTATGTTACATATCTAATGGAGATGAAAAGTTTATAACCATAGTGGCGATAGTAAATGGGAGCAGACCCATTGTCAGATTTGGTAATTCGAGGTGTTTGGGTAAGTATCTTAGCTCAGACCATCTCCTAAGTTTTACATGGTCCAAAGTTTATACTTCCAGCAGAAAGTGAAGGTGAAATAGATAGGGTCAGAAGATAAGCTTATACATTTAAAATAGATATCCGGGCTCATTTATGTAGACCGAGAGGAGGCTCTATGGGTAGTTTAAAGTGTTGAAAGGTCATTGTCAATCTCAAAGGGTAGCCAAAACTTTTAGGCTAAATCATGGTAAACCCTAGTATGACACAAATTGAGTTCTACTTAGGGGACAACAGATTGAGTCTTAACAAAGTAGCCCTTGTCGTGGGAATTATGGCAAGATAAGAGATAGATGTATCCAAATGGAAAACTGTAGAGATTAGAGATTGGGTGATGAGTATCGACATAGTCATGGACTTCCTCTACTTGATGACATAAATTTACTTGGATGTGGGAGTATAAAAACTCCCAGATGTTGATCAGTTTATCAAGTCGTGCACTACTATAGACTTGGGTTTGATTAGATATATTGATAAACCTATATCAAAGAAAGTAAAGATAGAATCCATGATGATTAGAGAGGCATACGAGGCCAAAAAGCATGGGGATGATACTGGGTTCACGAAAATGGGTGAGACCCCTATGGAGACTTCCTAATTTGTTCCTTAGACCTCTACTGATGCAACAGGCAACTCCCAAAATCCAAATCCACCACCCACTGAATCACCATGATCATTCATATCCAGATTGACTCTAGCCTATTATGCGTTGGTACCACAGTCATTCCTAACTAAAGCGAGAAAGGGGTTGGGTATGATGGAGGCAAAGATGAGACTCATGTAAGAAGGGGTTAAGTTGTGGGTGGATAAATTGATTAGAGAGGAAATAAGGATGATTCAAAACTATTTTGATAGGTTCAAATAGCGTATCAGTTAGAGGCTAAAGGGTATCAGGTCTCTGAATTAGCAGGCGTATAGGATGACATAGATGAGCGCTAAAAGGCAGTTGAATAACTTCATAATAGACTATTTCCCTCTCTTCTAATCATTTAGAAGATACATGAGGAAGAGGAGGAAATATATGGTATTTAGGTTGTCTCAAACCCAGAGGGTGATGTTGATACTAGTGGGAGAGAAGGAAGAAAGACAACATAAAAGAACAATATGAAGGCAACAAAAGCAGCCAATATTGATTGTGGAAGGACCGATAGGCTAGGTTCCATGAGATGGAGATGGGAGCTAGTAGTTTTGGACCTCCTAATATTGTTGATCTAAGCATTAGAATAGCTCCACTACTAGAGCTACTGTTGAGCACATCGGTCACCACTGGTGCCACTAATGATAAGTGTGTCCCAACTGTTATTGGTACCATTGATGCTAAGAGTGGGGCCCACTCTAAGGGCCCCTATACTGATGATGGTTGAGTTGGCTCTTAGCGCACCTAGGTATATCTTCGCCCCTTATTTTTATGTTATATATGAACTAGGGATAATGCAAATGATTCTAGTTAGGAGTGGGGGCATACCGCATAACTTCTACAAGTTGTTATTATCATGTTTTTTTCTCGTCCGGTGTAGTTTAAATGTTGAATTGGCATGTTTAGTTTAGTTTAAATGTGTGTGTTTTGATTTTTGTTCATGTTTTGTGATACGTTATGTTATGTGTAATTTGGAAAAAAATATGTACCTAAGGTATTTGACATATTTTGAGTGATTTGAATGATTGTGCTGAATTTGCTTATGTTGTTTGTGAAAATCATACCCCTCCTAAAATTTTTGGAAACTGTGAATATTGTAATGGCATTAGAATTAGGGATGGAATAACTGGGGCAAACAATTGCATGAACTGGATAAATATTAATTAGCAATGCGACCCTGTACAATGTATGTGTGAGGCATTACCTAGTTCCCTGTATATATGTAAACTAGAACTTATACAGTTTCTCTTGCCTAGTTTGTAGGGTAGTTGGTTAGGAGATGAACATAGGACATTTTGTGATGAGTCAACTTTAGCCTAAATTGACCAACCAAATGAAATAGTAATCCCTTGATCCCAATTTTAAGCTGAATAGACCTATTCTTTTATTCACACCAATTCACCTTCCTATTTTAAATTGCAATGAAGCTATTTTAGCCCTAGTCCTCTTTGGACACTGTTCACCCCAACTCAAGCAAATTGCCTAAGTTGAGGGTGGCTATCATAAGGGTGTGTAGTATGAAGTAGGTATACAGAAAGGTGTTGATAAAAAAGAGTGAGTAAGGTTGTTGTGGTAGAAAAACAAAAATGAAAATAAAAATTAAAAAGAAGAAAAAAAAGACAGATTTTGAAAAAGAAGAAAAATAAAGAATAAAATAAACTACTCCCATCCTAATTAAGCAAGAAATTGAATAAAAAGGGAGACAAGGGCGGAATAGTAGAAAAGTTGGTAAAATAGTGGACCCCAAAATAATCATAGTGCTAGGGATTTTAGTCACTAAAATAAAATCCTCAAATATACCATACCAACCCCAGACCTATGTTACAAGACTAACAAATTCCTATAATGATCCTAACTCGACTGTTTGAAAACTCATGTAAAGAGCATATGGGCAAGCCTATGGTATTCTGTATACACTGATTTGAAATTCTTTGAGAGTGCGAGCGTCTCTTGACCACCCCTATATGAATATGTTTATCTAATTGAGTAACAGGGACTTCTTTGACTATGAGGGTGCGTGGGTTTTGTAGTTAGATTTCTTATCTTCTCGGGTAGTATTCTTTGGATATGCCTAGTTGTTCATTGCTAATGTAATGTCATCACCTAATTCCTGTATGTCACATTGTTGTACCGAATCATACACAGTTGGGGTTAAAAAGAAAAGTTAAAAATAGGAGGGGGGTAACATATTTTAAGCAAGGATTGATAAGTCAACTGCCAAAGATATCTTAGGATCTTCCAAGTTAAGCATTGTTCATATTTTTGTTCTGTGTTTTTGCTTGAGGACATCTAAACATTCTAAGTTGAGGGTGCTGATGTGTTGTGGTTTCATGAAACATTCGATGCTTAAATGGTGAAATTATGCATTGACTTAGGTTATTTCATTAGATATGATGCGTGTTTTGCATGTATTGCTTGTAAATTAGGTTAGAAATGGCCTGGAATGGAAAATGGAAGAAAAAGCTCTAAAAAATTAAAGTTCTGGTCAGGCTACAAGTTATTAAGTCACCTTACGACTCGTATTCAAACTTGTGAGGTTAACAGTGGTAAAAGCTATGTAAAGGAGCTAAGTAAAGACAAAACACGGCTCATAAAGAGTGACTATGAGTCGTGGCAGGAATCCGTACTGAGAAAAATGGATAAAACTCCTGAATATTGATAAAAGAGGCTCCAGTAGAAACTAGTTATGACCACGAGTGGTAAAGACTGACTATGACTCGAGGTGAGGAGTCGTCCTGATAACAGACTAAGAGGCCTTGAAAGAGGAAATTCAAAGGAGTAACTACGACTAGCAACCTATGACTTATAAGGAAACTTGATGAGACATGACAAGTGAAGACAAAAATGAGCTATGACAGTAGGAAATGAGTCGTGACAAGTCCTAACGACTCGTTGCTAGAGGCGTGACCACTCCCGACATAGTTTTCCTATTTTGTTTTAACTAGGTTTCCTTAATTATTTTGGGACACTATAAATTCCTTGGGTTATGCTTTTATTATGTTACACACTTTTGAAATTTTTTTACATAGTTATCTACTTGATACTTTGTTCTTGGGTTTTTGGCTTCATAACCAATTGGAGATTTTGGATTTTATTCTTTTCATTCTTATGCAATTAATTCAATGTTTTCTTCTTTGAATTCTACGGATTGTTGCATAATCGTGTGCAGCTAAATTCCTTGACTAGGGTTGTAGGAAGCCTAGAAAAATAACAACTTAGGAGAAGTGGGAGATTCATCTAGTTTGTTGTGTTTTGTGTATCATGATATTCTTTATATTAATTATCTGCTAAGCTACTGCAGAAGCTTAGAAATTGCTTGTATTCGAGATCATCCTCCCAAGGGAGTTCAAGATTAGGAAAAGGGGATAACAATAATGATTCGAGGATATCAACCCTCGTCTAACAAACTTAAGACTTAAAAGGTTATAGTTGTACTAGGTTAAGGACAAGGGAATCGGTAAGCGATGCCTTGAGACTCACACGGTGAAGGGTAAGATTTATCAATATGTTCACAAGATGGTTGATAATACATAGTTTGTCAGACTTTGCATACAGAGAAAAGAGATAGGTGAATTGAAC
The DNA here is from genome assembly GCF_002878395.1 of Capsicum annuum. Lineage (NCBI taxonomy): Eukaryota > Viridiplantae > Streptophyta > Magnoliopsida > Solanales > Solanaceae > Capsicum > Capsicum annuum. Next base: position 94,489,441 of record NC_061113.1, read on the forward strand.
ATGAGGAAGTTTCAGAGTTAGATGCCAGGGGGAACACAGTCCTAGTGTTTGTATTCTATTGTTTAGAACCTCAAGCATTCAAGTTCGGTTACTTTTACTGTTGATTTTTAAATTCCCCTATTTACTTTTCTGCATTGCCCATGAGTTATCAAGTTTAAGATATAATTCTATGCATTCCCTATGGGTTTGACCCTAACCTAGTTTGGGTTATTATATTTGGCATCGACTGCAATATACTTCTTTGGAGGTTAGTTTTGGGTGACATCAGTAATTCAGTTGGGTGTAGTAATTAACATCAAGTGGACGCAGTGATAGAGTCTTCTCCACTAGTTAGGTTGAGAAATTCAGTAGAAGTCCCTAAGTCCCAAAACTATAGAGCCACCATAGGTTCTAAAGGGTTATCCATCAGACCAGGCTAACACCTTAGCCTATTTGAATATCAATTTTGTAGATCCACTTCAGTCAGTGTTCGTACCCTTGGCAAGGTATAGAACACCCTTCCAACTGAGGTTATAGGTTGAACCCCGATTAGCTCATATTGGGGTATATCAGTTATTAGTTGCTCCCACAATCCATAGTTTATAGTTTAAGTCCATATTTTTACATGACATTGTATTCAGTTATTCAATTCATTATACAACACATACTTATTACTTGGTTTTGTATTTGTTTATCATGTTACGAGTACTATGTTTTGTCTATATCAGTTATTTCCTACCTCACACATTCTGTGTATTTAAAGTACTGATGGCATACTTTAATTTGCACTATATTATCTCATAATATAGGTTCTGACGTTCAACATCCGAACCGTGCCTAGTATGATCTTTTACTGTATCAACAATAACAGTTTTGGTGATTCCTTATCATGAGGGCCAATGTCAGATTTTTATTCATTTTTTATTTTTCATTCCTAGTTTTAGACAATTAGAGTTATTCGGGGCTTGTCCCAACAACTCTTCTTAGTAGAGGCTTTTTTGACTTATAGTTAGATGTTCAGCTTGTGATCTCAGACTTTGTTATTATTGATTGCATTCCTTTTAGATATTTATTTCATTATTTAGTTAAGCTTCCACATAAGCATTTTTATTAGTTATTTTTAATTTCTTTAGTGTTTTTCTAGGTCATGGGTTTTGGGGTCACTTGTGACTCTAATCTCTGTGTTATGAGTAGGGAGTAATCTCAGATCGTAACATTAGTAGTCAAAGATGTAAATTCTATCTCAAAGATAAATTATTCCCAATAGATAATGCAATAACTAGAATATCCTCCAATAATATGAGGAAGCTAATTATGTGAACAACACTCAAAATGGTAGCTCAACTAAAACCATCAAGATCAAACATTCCAAGTCAAATTGAAACCACAGCAACAAGAAAAAAGTATCTAAGCATCTACATAACAAAAAGGAGGTATAATAGAAAGGGAATTAAAATAATAACAATTTTAAAAACCAGAGTTGAAACCCATATATTTCTCCAAGAGGTCACATATCAAACTTGCTACAATCGTGAGTTGATCTTTCTCAATAGCATCACTATAATAATATGGAAAGCATGGCATAAATCTACTACAAAATCTAGAAAACACCGTAACATATTGTCTTTATCCAAAAACATGAATTACAAATATAACATATTTATAAGGAGTAGAATCTGCCCCAAATGTGAAACTTCTAAGAAACATGATAGATCCAGAAAGTAGTTGAAGTGAATCCGAAACTCAATGCATGACTATAACGATTAAGAGTAGTACGTTACTCCAAGAAGAGGCAACAAAATCTTATAATATTAAACTAAGAGTAGTAGCTAATGAGCAAAAAATTGTTCCAATGGAAGGGCATGAAATAGATTATTAATGGAATAAGAAATAAGTAGTAAATTTCAAAGCCCGTACCACCCATTATGAAACCTATTGCTTTATTTCACTATAGACTCATGAAGAACGTTGAAGAGACTACTCTGAAAAAACATATTAAAGTTGTAAAAATGGTCTTAGTTAAAATACGATTCTTAAATGTTATTCAAGCTTTTCCTACTATTAAAAAATGACTCAAAATCATTCTTACCATAAGGAAAGGAGAATGAAATGAATGTGTTGATGTTAATCAACCAACTAATTATGTTACATATTTAAGTATCATCACAAGGAAGTATGATCGAAGAGCTTTCACTAGTATGTGCACTATTGGCCAATATAAATCCAGTGGCTTGTGTGATAATAGACCTATCTTTAAGATGATGCTAATATAGATTTACTATGAATCTGGGATGAGAAGACATAGACAAGCAAGCATGTGGCTATAAATCACAGACAAGTCAAACAAAATTTTTTGGAATAAAGGATGATGTGTTAGATAAAGTGGAAACTTCTACATTTTCGAATGCCTTCATCATAAAGAATTTCTCATGGGTTGAAAATCATAAATTTAAATTTCAAGTCTGAGGTAGTAAGATTTTCTTTTGGGCTAACAATGGTCTACATGTTTCTAATGCCCTTACAATAAACTCAATAATCCACATATTGAAAGTAGTTGAAGACAAAACCTAATCTAGACCCATGAAATGGCGCGTTCAAAAAGATATCTCAACATCTCTAATGAACTTTGTTTGAACAAAGATGATGAAACAACAATGACAATAATAACATACTCCGTGAAATCCCATAAAGCTGATGGAACTACTAGAAAAATACAAAGATGTGATTAACAACATAAAATAAAAGAGAAAACCTTTATTCACTGATTATCTTGGGCTGACATGATAAAATCACCTCCTTCATCATGCCATAATGTTAAATCAAGTTCTATCTAGGAGGAAACCCACACTTTTTTTCTCTTTCTTTTTGTTTTTGTAATTTTTACTATTTCTTATATAGATAATTTTAACATGTGTTGTGGCATTGGTATCACAAGATAGATAAGTATGAGATAAAAACTTATTCAAAGGAGATCGATGGAATACATTAAATAACACCTCTCTAAATTTTTTTAAAGTAATATCATGGTCTCTACAAGCTACTCCATGGATCAATGTATGACTAGAGGGTGAGTAATAGAAGCATTTGGTCCAAGTAAGAACTTCATAACTATGAATGAACACTTTTAACAATTCCACACCATGAATCTAACTTAAACCTATCTAATATATAGGAATATTTGCGAGTCAAATTTCAAAACTTTGAATCGCTTATGTGACCATAAAATCTTAATATTAAAGGGAGATAGGTATTTCAGAACTTTGATCGCACCACTTAAAATTTCCACCATTTTATTTTATTTTCATAACAATAAAAATTACTCTTCCGCTTCCCTCCCCTATATCAGACATACACACACAAAACACCTATATTGTCTAATTCTCTCTTAACATAAAAAAAATTTGAAGAATAAACTTATTATCCATGTATTTCTATTCATAATGGTCAAGCCCATGGTGAAAAAAATATGTTAATAACGGCGCACTACAATCAACATCATAGGGAAGGATGAGAATTGATAGGTTAAAAAAATCTTAGGATACCAACACCAATAAGGTTTAAATCCTTATTTTTGTAGATAAACATAGACTTAGGATTGGAGTAATGATCGGATAATGAGTAATGCTTATTGAATTCAAAAACCTTATAAACTTCTCATGAAAATATGTCTCTCTTGTTGACATGAACTTCTATGGTCCATAGATTTATTGTACAACCATAAAAGCTAATTTTTTGTAATAAGTTGAATATAATATTTAAAAATGATAAATTGGATGAGTATCATTGGTAAAATAATGGTTTTATTATTCAGAACACTTCATGAAATATAGATCTCAATATCAAACCATTAAAAGAGTAGGAGTTAGGACGCTTCTATTTACGAGACTTGCAAGTTCTTGAAATCATTCATGGTCTATAAACTACATAGAAAAACGATTAAGAGATAATGCTTCAATGATTTTATATAAATTGAACACCCCATATAATGCGTATACTAGTTTTACTCATATGGTATTTGGTGTAGCCTTGTTTTATAGTTGAAGGATCAAGTTTCTTACGTCAATAATGATGATTTCAAATGGATTTAAAGGATACCATAATACACCATACATTTAAGTATATATACAATCATATTGACCTTGACAGAAGTATTTAAATCTGATGTAGTAAGGTGATATTCTATCTTATGATTTGAAATGACCAAGTGTATATAAGTGTTAAGTTAAAGTAAAAGAACTAAGATTGAGAAAATGAAAAAATATAAGTAGGTCGCTTATTGTCTTATTTAAGATATACTACAAGAAATTAGACCTATTGAAACAATTATTTAGCAATTATTAATGTAATCGTTTCGTTAGCCGATCTATTCCATCAATTATAGTCAGTGGATAAGCTTATTAGTTATAATAGGATACTTCTGTAATCAAAATGTAGCTTCATTTTATATATTAGAAGAGCCACTTTGAACATGTCAGTTTTTTGACATTAATTTACATTTGAGGGTATTAAAGTCCTTACGAAATTTTGTAAGATCAGCTCATTTAGAAAAAAAAAATAAATTTTGTGTTTTGTTAGTTGGACCTCATCAGAAGCTTTAAAAAAGCCCATCTTTTCATGTGTAATTACATACCATGCCATACAAGAGATATCATTAAGAAATATGTGGGACCCATTGACTTTTTTATTTGCCAATAAATGTTATGCATGTGACCTTTATTATTCCATCTATTTATCCGAATGCCTATATGTGGCCCTTCCATCTATTTACCAGAATGCCTATATGTGGCCCTTCCATACAAGAGATATCATTAAGGAATATGTTGGACCCATTGACTTTTTTATTTGCCAATAAATGCTATGCACGTGACCTTTATTATTCCATCTATTTACCAGAATGCCTATATGTGGCCCTTCCATCTGTCTCATTTCTATTTCACATTTGATTGGTGTATTATTTTTAATTAGGCTTATATAAAATTATTTAAATTTGATATATTAAGTATTAATAATTCATCATAATTACTTATAGTTAATATAATTAATGAAAGCAATTAAATTTTATTTTTTATTTAGATTTTATATTAAAAATAAAATTTTCTCATTTTTATTTTCCATTTGATTGGTGTATTATTTTTAAGTAAAAATGTTATAATTTCGACAGTTTAGAGTTTAATTACAAAAAACCTTGACATTTTTTATAATCACTAAAAATTTTAATTTTGGGTCTATCGAGATACATAACTAGCACCTAATACATCAGATAATATATTTTTTCCTTTGTAAAGATACATAATTAGCTTTCGATATTTTTTTAATTTTGAGTCTGTTGAGATACATAGTACATCCAACAAATATACATTCTATCCTTGTAAAGACATATAATTAGCTTTTGGGATATATTTTTTTTAGTTTTTAGGTCTGTCGAGATACATAATTAGCTCTTCGATACATTCAACAAAGATGCATAATAAGATAGAGTTTACAATTACTCTGTAAAGGTGGGAATCAATGTACAACAACAACAACAACAATAACATACCCAATGTATTCCCACATAGTGAAGTCTGGGGAGGGTAGAGAGTACGCAGACCATACCACTACCTCAGGTGAAGTAGAGAGGTTGTTTTCAGTAGACCCCCAGCTTAGGACCGATAATAGTATACCAAACACAAAAGATAAGTGTGTATAAACTAGTACGGTACACATAATAAACTAAGAGTGTAACAAACATCAAAGATAAGTGCATGTTATAATGTTAGTGCATGGGAATCAATGTAAATATGGTAAATTAAGGTGTATATTTATGTTATATTTCCTATTTCAATTTAGGCTTATATAAATTATTTAAATCTAATATATTTAAATTAATTAAGAAAAAATATTATTTTTATCTAATATTATTTTATAAATTATTATTTTTATCATTAAATATATGAAATATTAATGGCCAAATATAAATTTTCAAGTATACTTAATAAAGGTAATTTAGTAAACTAAACTTCTAATAAATAATTTTTTAAGATGTCAAGTCAAAATATGTCAGATAAAATGGAACGAAAGAAAAACACTTACTAAGATTTTATTTTTGCAAGCGGTAAACATAATTCATTATTAAATAACTTTGTAGTCATATAAATTTTATTCAAATTAAATTTGAAATATATTAGTCCAAATAAATGTGACAGATTAATATGATTGGACTAATTATTTAAATCCAAATAAATATGAATTTAATTAAAGTCTAATTTTTTCTTAGGCTAGTCCATTAATTTGGTCTACAAATGATGAGCCCATTTTGCTAAGCCCAAGATTTATCTTATTTAAAAGGCTTAATTGGGTGTCATGTGTCAAATGACGTGGCATGCCAAATCAAGAGCAGAATCCAATAGGATCATGTCACATATAAAAATAATGCAACATGCCTAGTGAACTCAAAAGCCTATAAAAGTGTGTCATGTCACATAAATCTGATTAAAAAAAAGAAGTTCACCTTCGCCACAACTCTTTCTTTCCTACAACTATAAATGTGGGTCTTATAATTCAGAAAAGGGATCAACAATTCTAGTAAGAAAAAGAGAGAGTCTATGGATCAAACATCGCAGATTTCTCTACAAATTTAAGCATTCAAGATCAGTTCATCAATATTCAAGATTAAGACCACAATATTAAGAAAAAGCTCAAATTTCCTTGAATTCAAGTTCAAGTCAAGATCAAGTTCAACAAATCCATAAATCAAGATTCAAGATCAAGACCATGAAACTTAAGAACCAACCCAAAAGCCTTTGAATTCAACTATAAGTCAAGATCAAATCCATCAAGTTCACAAATCAAGTCTAAAATCAAGATCAAGCTCGAAGCCCATGAATTTATATTTGAAAAAGCAAATTAGAGAATTAATAAATATTGTAACACTCACATATTGAAATCAATCAAATGGTTGTTATAATAGTTTTCTTTTCTCGATTATTAATTTCTTGGTCTCAAAATTTTATGATCCAATAATTTCTATCACGCCCAATGGGACGATCTCTACCTCTCATCTCAACTTTTCCAACTTCAAAGTTTAAGAACATTGAAATGAGTTCCAAGAAGGTCAATCCTCAATCAACTACTTCCAACGCTGTTGATTCCAAATTCTCTGCCGAAGTAGAAATCATCCTTAGTGTTACTTTTGGAATCTTTTGAGTTATTACAAGGATTAAGGCTAACATGCTAGGACAACAAACACATCACGTATCATCCATGCCAACACCAATATTTGGATCTTTAACACCAATTGGAGTGAGGTCCCATGCAAGTGCTTCAAAAGAAGAAAGGAATATGGAAAAGACACTTAAGAAGACTCTAGCTCTACTGGAGCACTCTGGTTCAAAATACTCTGGCACAAAGAATGATGGTCGTTCAACCAATGCATCATCTCCTCTTATACCACATAAGCTGAGCACTTTTAAGATCAACTTATATGACAATCCATGGTACTGTACAGCATTCATTTTGATTATGAAAGAAATGGTAATTGATGTCTCATCTATATAGGAGCAGCTTGCAAACTTGACAATGGAAATTAAGGATCTAACCAAATATGTGCATATTCAACACGCTCGAACTGATATGTTGGTGGATAGGATGGATGAAATAGTAGAAAGAGAGTCTATACATGCACCTGGAAAAGCTCCAAAAGTTCACGAGATAGAACATCCTGCACAACAAACACCACCAACAAAGAGGTACAAGTTTCTTCTGAGGGAATGATCTCAATTGATCAATGAGAAGAAGTTCTTTGAAAGGATCCTCAAAGACAAGTATGGTGTCACCACTAAGTATTCATCGACATAAGCCAAGCCCTACACTGCGAGGATGGATAGCTTAAAAATGCCTGTCAGTTATCAAACCCCTAAGTTTAAACAATTTGAGGGCAAAGGAAATTTGAAGTAACATGTCGAGCACTTTGTTAAGACATACAATAATACTAGAACTTATGGTGACTATCTTGTCAAATAATTTGTTTGTTCCTTAAAAAGAAACGTCTTTAGTTGGTACATAGGCCTTGAGCCTAATTCCATCAATAGATGGGAGCAACTAGAGCACGAGTTCCTAAATTTATTCTATATCACAAGGCGTATAGTGAGAATGGTAGAGCTCACAAATACCCATCAAAGAAAAGATGATCCGTCCATTGACTTTATCAATCATTGGAGAAATATGAGTCTAAACTGTAAAGACAGGCTCACTTAAACTTCTACAATATAGATGTGAATCCAAGGAATGCACTGGGAGATTCTCTATATCTTGCAAGGCGTTAAGCCGAAATCCTTTGAAGAATTAGCCACACATGCTCACGATATAAAGTTGAGATGTCTTCTACCAAAAAGGGAGTAGTACCTATCCATGACCCTCAAAGGGGAAAATATAAGAATGTACCCAAAAAATAGAGCAAGTTTGTCCCTAAAAATGACAATATAGAATCCATGAATATCGATGTGTCTCCCGTGAAGTTCAACAAAAAGGTGAGAAAGAATCAAAGCATGATGATGACTTCTCGAGCACGTCCGAATCAGAATTTAACTTTAGGTGAAAGAAAAGGAATACCCTTTTCGTGATTCTGATGTTACTGAAATTTTTAATGAACTTCTTGAGCATAATCTCATTAATTTAATAAAGATAAAGCAACCCGATGAATCTAGAAGGACTAATGATCCAAATAATTGCAAGTATCACATGCTTATGAGTCACCCTCTAAAAAATGCTTTTTCATCAAGGACAAAGTCATGCAATTAGAAAATGAGAAGAAAATCTTCTTCGATGGTGAGAAGGCCAATTCTTCTCAAATCTCTATCACTTTTGGCTCACTCGATTTGGTCCAAATATGAATCAAAGATCATAATGAGAAACCATTAGAGCATGTAATGTCTTTAATTGATAAAAGTGATGATGAAGGCTGGAAGAAGACGAGTCTACAAAAGAAGTAATCCGAGCAGCCAACTAGAATGAGGATGGTGAAGAAATTGAGAAAGCAAAGACTGGTTGAGGTTTCAAAGAAGACAAGGATAATAGAGCTTTACTACCAAATACTATGGTGTCCTATAACTTTGGAAGAATACTTACCAAGTTGGTTCCATGTCAAAATTGCTTAAGTCAACCTTGAGACATCTTCTATTAATACTAGAAAAGAAGGGGAAAAGGGGGAAAATCTACCCATAGAAGTTCCTTCATCTGTTGAAAAGCCTACTAAACATCTTAGCTAAGAAACACATGTATGTGATAAAAAAAATTACATTAACGAATGATGATCTCCTACTTAGTGAAACCCTACACAATTGTCCCCTGTACATCCTTCGTTAATGTTCGTCAGTAGTGATGCCAAGTCCCCATGTTCTAAGGAAGAAAAATAGAATCTTGATAAAAGAGGGATCTGGAGTCAATATCCTTCCTACTCGCACAATGAAGGAACTTGGCATCACTACTAACAAACTTTCCAAAAGTTATTTGATGATCCAGGGTTTCAACCAAGGGGGTCAGAGGTCCATGGGCTCTATCAAGTTAGGGATACACATGGATAATTTTTGATCGAATGTGATGATGCATGTGATCAATGCTAAGACTTCATATAATATATTTCTTGGAAAGCATTGGGTACACGAGAACAAAAATATCTCATCCTTTTACTATTAATGGTTAAAGTATCTCAAAGTCAGAGTGGAAAGAAAGATAGTTATCGATGATAAGCCATTCACTGAAACTGAGTCACATTTTGCTAATGCAAAAATTTTACTTGAAGAGTTATATTGTGAATGAGAAAAGGGTTCATAATGTCACAAAGACCAAGTGTGATGATTTTGTAGCTAAGAAGGTCACGGTGGATATTGCAAAAGTCACCACCAAGAAGCCTCTCTCCACTTTGAATAATGAAATCATTGCATCCATGAAAAAGAAGAAAACTCTTATTGTCCACTACGTACCAAAGGTAAAGAAAGAAAAAATTCATTTAATGCCTAAGATAATGTGCTCGGAGGGCTAACTCTACCTATCAAGTAGATTGATGCAATAAACTCATCCTCAAGGATACTGGGAGAATTTACGGCTCAAAATTTGCCACAAGAGATAACATTCCCTATGAAGCGTACAAAAAAAGGCTTCGATCCAAATGTATACAAGCTATTTTCAAAGGTTATATATACTCCTAATAAGCCATCAAGGTTGGGAAAACATCCATTATAAATTATAATATCCTTACCCAAGATTAACCCCTAGTCGTAATATGGTTCTTAGAGTCAGAAGTTACCCTGAGCTAACCCATAGTCCGGTACCTATTGTGAGAACTGACTAAAAATAACAAAATAATATATGGAATTTAACTAAAAAATTTGATATTAAATGGTACTGAAAATAATTCCAATCATGTCTGAATATTTGATAAAACATAAAACCTGTCTCGCTGTCTAAAAGCCTCTAAAACATGAGAAGATGATGGGAAGAGCACCTAACTAACTTTGACTGTTTTAAATAAAATAATATACTTAAAATAACACCTGATAATCAATCCTCGAAGGATGAGGACTCACCACTACAACTGTTGAGTGGCATGGTAATGTACTAGGTGCGATCACGAAACTGGGTGTCCGAACCTATATTATAAGACAATATAGCGCAAAATAAAGTATGCGATTATTACTTTGAATGTACTAAGTATGTGCGATGAGAAGTTTAACTGGTATAACTGAGCATGAATACAAGAATAGGCAAACTAAATGCAAGACCAAGTATAGCATGTGCTGAATAAACTGGATAATTGAATACGAGGTCATGCATATTTGAGCTAGAACATCAACTAAATATATAAATTGATACTGAACTAAAAACTGTGGGAACTAATTACAATGACATACCCCAATCTGAGCAAAATCAGGGTTCAACTAGTAATCGCAGTTAGATGGGTACTAGTACCTTGCCAAGGGTACCAACATTAGCTGGTATAGATCTACTAAATTGGTGTCCCAAAGAAATAAGGTATCATTCCTCTATTGGTGGGTTACCCCTAATAACCTACGGTGGAAACATAGTTCTGGAACTTAGGGACTACTACTAATGGTCTCAGTCCTCGACTGGCGGGTGAGCCTTCATCCCTGTGTTCACTTGGTGCTAAGTATTACTCCCAACTGAACTGATATTAGTACTAATAACTATTTAACATAATCTGATACTGATAATAGCTCAGCATGATATATTCTAAATTTGATGATACAAGCATGATCTGAGTGACTTTTAACCTGAAAGCTATAACATGCATGACTACCTAGGTATTGGGTGTTTATAACCCACCAGCACTAACTAATGCAAACTAATCATGGTAATTTTGAAACTAACCATGGTATGAAAAATCATGAATAACACTCAATATATGCATAATTGATCATGATGTAGACATTTGAATTATCAAACATATGAAAATACAATTCACATGAGAGAACATATTTTCATGGCTCATAATCAAATTGAGAGAAAATGATAAAATTCATTGTTAACTTGGAACCCGATGAAAGAGAAAAGAGTTTTAAACTTGTAATCTTAGGAAGTTCTTGGGAATAAATGGGTAAAGATACCCATTGATGAAGTCCCACATATCTAAAAGCTGAAGCCTTAGAAATATCCTTGGAATTTATCTTGTTCTTGAGAAACCCTACTTTGCCCTAAGGAAGAAGGGAAATTGCCCTTTTGATTTCTCTAGGTGAAATTTATAATTTTACCATGAATTAGAAATTTAGGTTGGTATTTTAAATTAATGGGAAATAAATAAAAGTTCTAGAAAAATCATGCAGGAAAACCTACTCCCAGTCATTACGACTCACCTCATGACTCGGTAAGACTGGTCACGAGTCATGGTCTGAGTCATAACCTGAGGTCCTGGGATCTTGGGTCCATTTTGGTATGACTACAAATCTTCTCCAAATGACTCATTATGACTGACAACAATTCATTGAGTGGAGTCATAGTATGAGGCCTGATTTTTGGATCATTCACTATTCAGGTAATGAGTCCCTACTAACAACTCGTTCCCACTGGTAACGAGTCATGGGGTGAGGTTATCATCACTAGGATTAAAAATAAGGACCCTTTGTTATTTCAACCCCTCACCATAATTACTTGTTACATATGGTCATAGGTTGTACATGAGTCATAGTCACTGGCAACTGATAGACTCTTGGGGGAAATTAGCATAACTTTTTGTCATGATATCGGATTTAGGCGAGACTTGTGGCATTGGAATACTAACTTGATGGAAAATATTTTAAGGGTTATAGATCTTAAAACATGGTGTATTATAATATCTCCCCCTTGAGAATGTTTGTACTCTAATGAAATTGTCTGAGCTGGAATACTGGGGAAAACTGAGATCATACACTGAAAACTTATGAGTTGAATCATGACTTAATATCTGAATCTATAATTGATGCATGGACTAAATTAAACTCATCAATGCATTCTATAACATGAGGATTTTTGGATAACTATGATTGACATGAAAGGATTAATTAATTAAGAAAACCATTACCTTAAGCTGAATCTGGGTTTGAAGAAAAGAGATAGGGGTACTTGGCTTACATATCAGCCTCTACTTCCTAAGTAGCTTCCTCAACTGACTAATTCCTCCATAAAACCTTTACTGAGGTAAGCTTTTTATTACTCAACCTACTAATCTGGCAATCAAGGATATTAATTGGGACTTCTTCATAAGAGACTTTATCTTTTATGCCCACACTTTCTAAAGGGACTACCTATGTTGGGTCACCAATGTATATCTTCAACAGAGACATGGAAAACTGGATGCACTGATGCTAAATTTATAGGCAAGTCCAACTCATATGCTACCTTTCCATATCGACTCAAAGTCTTAGATCGCCAAATATAGTAGGGACTAAGTTTACCCTTTTTATAGAACCTCTTCACCCTCTTCAGGGGTGAAATTTTCAAGTAAACAAAATCCCCAACATCGAACTTAAGGTCCCTCCTCCTATATCTACATAGGATATCTGATGACTCTAGGTTGTCTTCAATCTTTCTTAATCAGCCAAACTTTCTCCATCACCTCATGCACCTAATTTGGCCCTATCATGGAATCCTCACGAACTTTGAACAAACTAACAAGAGATCTACACCTCCTATCATAAAGAGCATCAAATGAAGCCATCTAAATACTGGAGTGATAGCTATTATTATAAGCAAACTAAATCAATGTAAAGTGATCATTCCAACTACCTCTGAAATCAAGTACACATGCTCATAATGTGTCTTCTAAGGTCTTAATAGTCCTCTATGCCTGACCATCGATCAGGGGATGAAAAGTTGTAATGCGATGAACTTGGGCACCAAGACCTTTCTGAATAGCTTTCCAAAACTGGAAGGTAAACTTGGTACCCCTATTTGAAATGATGGTCAATAGGACTTTATGTAACTTCACCAACTCCATGAGATAGAATATAGCATAATCCTTGGCTGAATATAAAATATTAACTGGTAAGAAATGGGTTGACTTAGTCATTTGGTCTATAACAACCAAAATAGAATCATGTTCATGTCGCGTATTAGGCAACCCTATAATAAAGTCCATATTCACCACTCCCCACATCCAAGTGGGGATACTAAATTCTTGAAGTATACTGCTAGGTCTCTGGTGCTCAACCTTAATGTACTGACAATTAGAAAACTTAGCCATAAATTCTATAATATCATTCTTCATACCATTCCACTAATAAATTTCCCGTAGGTCGCGCTACATCCTAGTAGCTACTGGGTGAATAGAATATTAAGAACCACGATCCTCTGCTAGTAGACATTGTCTTAAAACATCCATGTCTAGAACACATAACATGCCCTAACAGCGAAGAACTCCATCTTGCCCTTGGGAGAAAATCTCAACTTTTTGATTCTGAACTGCTTCCTTCAACTTAAACAAAGACTAAGGTAGAGTGTACGCAGGCCATACCACAACCTCAGGTGAAGTAGAGAGGTTGTTTATGATAGACCCCCTGCTTAGGACCGATAACAGTATACCAAACACAAAAGATAAGTGCATATAAACTAGTACGGTACACAAAATAAACTAAAAGTATAATAAACATCAAAGATAAGTGCATGTTATACTGTTAGTGCATGGGAATCAATGTAAATATGGTAAATTAAGGTGTATATTTATGTTATATTTCCTATTTTAATTTAGGCTTATATAAATTATTTAAATTATTTAAATCTAATATATTTAAATCAATTAAGAAAAAAATACTATTTTTATCTAATATTATATCTAGACGCCCTTGGACTAATCTATCTTGGCTCTCAAACTGTGCGTCGAGCCAAGTCTTCACTCGTCCTTTCATGTATACAACCTTCATCTCGGGGGTGGCTAACCTGGTCATAACCTTAGTCTAAAGTTCCTGTGAAATCATCATAATACTATAGGGCATACCTTAAGGTATGGGTGGAATAAACTGGACTAATGATGGGTCACTAGAAGTACGTATTGCATTTGTATGTAAATTCTTTATATGTTCTCCTACCTCAGTAGACTCAGTCATCTCAGCTTGTCTTCTATGTGGGAACATTCCTGCTAGTGCGTCTACGGCCTGTCTCGCCTGTCAGGCAATGGGTTGGCCACGTCTCTAATCAGGCCTAAATTTATGATTCTTGTGGCCTTAATGATCTCAACTATCTTGGGGAGTTCCAAAACTCCCGTATCAAGAAATATCTGTGTACTCATATAGGGGTAAGCCAATAATGCCTTCTCACCCTCAAAAACATGATCCCTCATGTCTCGGGGATAAGAGTTCTACTACATGGATCTCATAGTCGGCTATGAAACCAACTATCATAGCTACTTGAACCAAACTCAATACATCATCACTAGTAGTTGACATAGATGGTGTCGAGCTAATGTCCACCAAGCTTTAACCTCAATGTTGAGGGTAATCTTCTTCATTTTTTGTGAGACCACCCAAGGGCCTCCTATAGCCCAGACTATATTTTCACTATTTGAAGCGACCAGCTCTGCAATCCACCTATAAATTACCATCTTATCCATAGAACCCAATGTCCTCTTCATTATCTTTCTTATCTCTTCTATTTTGTTATCTATCTCCCCTGTGTTGACTGGATCCAGATACTCTGGTCTACATAAAAATCTATTAATAGTATGGGGAAAATGTCTACCCGTACACCACGAATCACAAATGAAGAAATAGGATCACCACTTTTCCATAATTGGCCTTGTGGATATAGTCTATGTAGCTCACCTTTGTATTCTATATAGAATTCACGAATAAGGACCTTACTATATCTATCGTGCGCTCTTGTCATCTACTTAAATCCATAATGCTAGAAACGTTCCTTAAAACCAGGTAACTCTGACATCGTAATAGTTGTTAATCTCTGCTCTCAATAAAGTACCTTTCTGATCTTGCCACTTTTCAATTAGAACAACCCACTATTTATAGTCTCCTGTATTTCGGGGTATCCCTATAATTACACGGAGGGCACCAGTGCAGCAATAAGTGTAAGTGGGGGTCCTGTGGGTCTGTCGAGCTTATATCTATCTCTTCTGAACCCTGATCTTATTCAGAACTAGCCTCTACTGAATAGGATTTAGAATCATCATCATTGTCAACTGCCTATGGTGTATGGGGAGAAGAAATAATAGGATTCTTTCATCTCGGGACTTTTGGGGGTGATCTAATTCTTGGGGTACCACTTTCTTCCCCTTAGCTTTTGTAGCTACTTTCCTTTTTTTGCAGCCTTTCCCATGGTGGTTTTTGTATATAGCTCACCGCTTCTATCTATTGAAACCTTAAAATCAGAATCACTAGACTCTGCACTTGCAATCGGTGCTTGCTTAGTTACTTTCATAGCTTGTTTGGATAAGAAAGTGTTCTTAGGAAGCATGGTTCCTACAACTATACCATTATTAGTAAGTAAAGAAAAGAAAAAAATATGCAATTAAAGTTCAGTATGCCTATTTTGGTCAGGGTGCGAGTGGTGGTTACTATTCATATCCACTAGGTACGACTCATATGACTAAGTTGTATCTTGTACAATGCATGAAATTTTCTCATTGGTTAGCTTATGACTCTTCCTAACCAGTCATACCAATAAGGTACGACTCATTACCAACAGTGTTAAGCCAATTAGAAACATTTATTCTAAGTTTAATCCTCCCAGGTGGGTATGACTAAGAGTATATGAGACGTATAGACATGGTACAACTCTTATGGTCCAGTCGTATCCATTCCAGAACCTTAAAATTGTTATACTTCTACTTTGTTAGTGGGTACAAGTCCTATTACAACCCACGTACCAGTGGGTATAAGTCATAAGAGGTCTCGTATCCACTGCAACATAGATGTCCAACTTTTAAAGTTTGACTCCAAAGTAATTTTCCAAAATACCCATCACAATTATCAGCCATATCAATTAATTTTTGATAAAAATAGCACAAAATTTCATTTCCCAAAACCTAGTTTCATCCAAATTCCCATTTTTCAACAAGAACACCTAAATTAGGGTACCAACAATTCAACATGTGTGTAACTCCTACTCAAACCAAGTTTATCTCATCTAACATTTAAGCATTTCACCTTGAAAAGTAAAAAGACTAGGTTCAAGAACTTACTTCGTATTTAAAGAGATTAAATTCTTGCTGTTAAGTTCTATTTGTTCCCGAATTCAAGCTAAACTCAAGAAGAATGAGAAATTTGAACTTGTTGGTAGTTAAATCAAGTTGATTACAAGTGATTTTGTTGATTCAAGCTTGAAATTAGGGTGAAATTTTAGGTGGCTACGAATTACAAGCATTGGGTGCCCTTCGGGTGCCATTTTTTGTTTTTAATTGAAGATCTGGGCCGGATCGAATCACGATTTGACCTGGTAAGCATAGGTATGAGTTATTTGTTTGACTCATACCCAGGATTATAGGTTATTTCTATGATTCATATAGACCTGGAATCTTACCTAGGTTCTGAAGTGGGTATGACTCAAGGTGATGAGTCGTACCCTGAGGGTACGACTCATTCTGAGAATCATAATCATTCCAGAAACTTTTACGTGATTTTGATTTTTATCCCAGGTTAATATGACTCCTACTCATGAATTGTACCGTCTAGGTACGACTTGTAAAGAGTCCTCAAAACCAAAACTTTTCAACTTCTCTAGATATTTTCTGCATTTTTTAGTCCTGTACACTGAACAAATATATTACCCTATAAATGACTAAGTACAAAATATGGGTTGCCTCCCACTCAGTGCTAGATTTAATGTCGCAGCATGACGTGGCTCAGTTTGGTAGTCAAATTCCACCAACTAGACTCATGGGTTGCCTCCTATATAGTTCTTGATTGAACGTTACGACATGATGCAAATGCCTTGATTACTCAGTCTTCATCAAGGTCAATATTAGCAACTTCATTTCCTTCTTCAATATTTCCCACATAGTGCTTCACTCTTTGCCCGTTTGCCTTCTTTAATTCTAAAGAACCATAGGGATAAAATTTTAAAAATTGTGTATAGGATGTACTACCTTGAGATTAGATTACTCAAGAACAAATGAAGTTTAGACTAATAAAGCAGTACCTGATCACCCTTTTCGAATAATCTCTTCTTAATCTTGCAATTGAAATGCAGTTTCATATTTCCTTATAAACTGTCAAATTTCATATGCCTAGAGTCAAAATTCATCTAACTCAATAATCTCATTCAACCTTGACTTGGCTTCTTTCTGCTAATATAAATTCAATTTCTTCAACCCCCATAGTGCCTTATGTTCAAGCTCAATTGAAAAGTGGCAAGTGACAAGCCTTGCCATACACTAGCTGATATCGTGAAGCACCTAGGGGGGATTTGTAAGCTATGAGGTAAGCCCATAATATATCATATAACTTTCTTGCCCAATTAGTCCTATTGGAATTCACAGTCTTCACCAAGATGGACTTGATTTCTCTATTGGACACCTTAACTTGTCCACTAGTCTGTGAATGATAAGGTATTACCACCCTGTGTTTCACTCCATATTTTTCAAGCAGACTCTTGAATAGATAATTACAAAAATATGACCCTCTATCAGTAAGAATAGCTCCTGGCATGCAAAATTGAGAGAAAATATTCTTTCTCAAGAATGTAGTGACACTACGTGCTTCATTATTAGGAAGTGCAATTTCTTCCACCTACTTTGAAACATAATCAAATACTAAAAGTATAAATTTCATGCCATAAGAACTTATAAATGGTACCATGAAATCTATGCCTCATATATCAAACAATTCAACTTGGAAAATAGGAGTCATAGAAAGTTCATGTCTTCTAATAATAGTTCCTTTTAATTGACATTGGTCACATATAGAAGCATAATAATGTCAGGGCCGATGCCAACAAATTTGAAGCTTTTAACTTTGAATAATTATGAAGTCTTAAGAAACTTTAGTTGTTTTAGATCGTTTTTGTGTGTTAATGCAGATACAAGTGATCAGGGAGGAAACCAAAGGAAAGAAGAATAAAACAGTTGAAATCTGGTGGAAATAAGCTGAAATGTATCTGACGATCATTTTGAAGCGCCGTCATACATGGGACAGGCTGTCAAAGTCACCAACAAAATTAGACAGAACCTGAGAAGATTAGATGAACTGCCACGATGATTCGGAAGGGTCGTAAAATATTTGACATCTCATCAAAATCATCGTCAACCAGAGAGCAGTTTATGCTGATTTTTAGTGAAGTGTGATGCCAGTTTGCAAGTACCGTCAAGATCTTTGACATGCCATCAGGATTATCGTTTGAAGATTTAGAAGATAACATTCACTAGAATCTTTGATGACATCTCGCACATGTCATCAGGTATCTGACGCGCTGTCAAAAGCATTATCATCTAATCCTAAGAGAAAATTAAAACTTTAATTTTGTTTCCTTGATTAGGGTTGACTATTTAAAGACTTGTTTTAGGGTTTTTAAAGAGGATTATTGGTCATTATCTATCAGACATTAACTCTGAGAAGAGAGGGACGTACATTGCTCTCTTTCATCAATTATTCTTCTTGTTTCTTATCAACTATTTTTGGCCTTCCACTTTGTGATTAAATTAAACGAACTACTTGTTGTTTTTCATCCATTCATAATTTTATCCTTATCATTATGAATTCAACTTGTTATTTCATTCATCAAATCATGAGAAGATAATTCCCTTAGCCGGAGTTATGGGATCCATGGATTAGGGTTTGATATGATGGTAGGTGTTTAACGGATTCAAAGAGTGGTAGAACATCTTGAAATTCTGTTGTTTTAACAGAAATCTAGTGGTTGCAAACATTAGATTATGCCTTAGGTTTTATTTACTTCTAACGGAGAAATAGACTAGAGGTCGTGAATTATCAACAGGGATTCGGAAGCTACCAACCTTCTATTTAATGATTGATGCCGTAACTGGATTAATCTACCTGAGATAACATCCTATTGGAAATAGATAAGCTATCTAAGTTTGTGAGAATTAGATAATAAATTGTCTGGTGAGGTTGAGAGATAAGTCAGAAAGTATCATATTCAAGGATAGTCTACTGTTCTACGTATTTCAAGAATCCTAATCATTACCTAGTATCTGTCAACTCCCGAAAGCCATGGTGAACATAACTCTGGTTTCCCATTTATCTTGATTTCACACACTGAAGTATTAAAAGTGACAATTGACTTTCTATGAAACTTAAACCCCCACTTTTCGGAAATAGTAAACTATCAGTAAAGTATTTTGTAAACAAATCGAAGTTCACACCCTATTCCCTGTGGGATTCGAACCCAACCTAGTTGGATTTTATATTGACAACGATCACTTATACCCATTCAAGAGTGTAATTTGAGCGTTATAAAAAATGGCACCGTTGCTGGGGAATACGGTTGTAGACTAAAAGTTTGTGCGCAAAAATTTACTGATAGTTAAGTTTCCTTGATTTGTGTTTATTTGTTGTTTTTGTCTATTGTAGGTACTGTGTTTTTTATGACAAACACAAGAAGTTCTGGAGCACCACTATTACCAATTAATCTGGAACCTCAACTGATAGAAAGAATGGCTGAACAACAGGAAGTAGAAAGACTAGCTGCTATGGCCAGGGCTTAAGTGAATGTGCAAAATTTGGGTTAACAAGCACGTCACCAGAACCATAATGATGAAGACTTGGGTGATGAGGAATTTCTAAAACCTAAAAACCCAAGGCGAGCTGAATAAGTTGCTGTGCCAGTACAGCAAAACATCAACAAAAATCATCCAGTCCGAGGAAGATATGGGCAACAACCTATGAAATATGAGGCTGATGAAGATGATGAAGGAATGGACGAAGCTGCTGGAATGGGTGCTATCATTCCTCTACCGTTGGCACCAGGGGCAAAATTCAGCATAACAAGTACCATGATCAAACTCCTAAATCTGAAAGGGTTATTTGGAGTCTTTCCTGGTGATGATCTGAACATGCATTTGGTGAACTTCATCACCATTTGCAAATCTTTTGACAATCCTAGAGTGAGCCACAAAGCGATCAGGTTGAGATTGTTTCCTTTGTCTCTGTCTGGGGAGGCAACAATGTGGTTGAATAAGTTAGAGCTCGATTCTATAACCAACTAGAGACATTTGAAAGATGCATTCCTAGAACAGTTTTTTCCACCCTATAGAAGAATACAGTTGAGGGACAAAATTAGCAACTTCAGACAGCTTTCGACTGAAGCACTGTATGAAAAGTGGGAAAGATTTAAGAAGAAACTTGCACAATGTCCAAATCATAATATGACGGATTTGCACTTGATACAGACTTTTTATAAATCTTTTAACCCTGTGATAAAGCCTATTGTTCACAATGCTACAGGTGGTTCATTCATTGACCTCTTTTTTCTAGAAGCTTCTGACATGCTGAATAAAATAACCAAGTAGAGTCGAGCTTGGCACACTAGGGATTCTGTAGTGGATAGCCTGACTGTTGTTGGTGGTATTACTGCGGAGCAATGTAGAAGGGATAAGGAGCGAGATCAGGACATGGCCCACTTGAAGACGCAGATGGACTTACTGGCTAAGCACTTGCTATCTGGAAAGACTGAAATGGTTAAGGCTGTGGAATCTCAAGGTACTGTGACTATAGATGCTAATACTGAGGCAAACTATGTGAGTAATCAGGGTTTTTTCAAGGCAATAGCCAAGGGAACCAAGGTCGGACTTTTTATGACAAGCCTGATTATAAAGATAGGAAGTAGGGACATTGGAGAAATAATAATGACGGAGTGGTTTATATATTCCTCCTGGAAGTCGGGATGCTGTGATGACTAGTTCTGGCGGCAAGATATCCATGGAGGACATGATGGAAAAGCTATTGAAGGGAGTTAAAGCTACCAACTCGGGGGTTACTACTATGAAAAGCAAATTTTCTACCCTCAGTTAGTTAGATAGCTCACACTCGACTTCTATTAAGAAGTTGGAGTAACAGATGTGCCAACTATCGGCTACTCTGAACCAGAGAAAAGTTGGTACTTTACCTAGTGATAAAGTTCAGAACATGCAGACTGATGGCTCTTATTTGGTGATTACCACTTTGAGTGGAAAGATATTATCTAGCCCTTCTATAGGCAAGGCTGTAGAGAAGGAGGTAAATGTTGATTAATCAGAAGGAAGTAATCCAGTGGAGTCTGAGAAAATAGATGGTTTTGTTTATATTTTAGATAAAGAAGACGAAAAGAAAGGGGAAGTGGTATTGAAAGAAATGCCAAGACCACCACCTCCCTTTCCTCAAAGATTGAAGAAGAAAGCAGACAACAAAAAATTTAGCAAGTTTATGGCAATAATGAAACAACTGACAGTGAATGTGCCATTGGTGGAGGCACTTGAGAAAATGCCAAACTATGATAAATTTATGAAGGAATTGCTAACAAAGAAGTGAAAGGTAAGTTGTGAGCGGGTGGATAACATCCACCACTGTAGCGCTGTTTCTTCACAATCCTTAGTGTAGAAAAAGCCTGACCCTGGAGAATTTACTATACCGTGCACAGTTGGGTCCATAAAGTTTACCAAAGCTTTATGTGACTTAGGAAAAAGTATTAATTTGATGCCCCTTGATATCTACAAGAAGTTTGGATTGGGGGAACCTACCCCCCAAAATGATGCGTCATGTGATAGCAGACAGGTCGATGAAACGACCAGTTGGTATATTGCATGATGTGTCGGTGAAGTTGGATGAATTTATTCTGCCTATAGACTTTGTGATATTGGATTGTGATGTTGATTTTGAGGTACCCATTATCTTGGGTAGACCATTAGTAGCCACGGGAAGAGTGTTGGTTGATATGGAGCTCAATGAGCTAAAGTTTAAGTATGGAAAAAGAGAGGCCAGATTTAAAATGCATGCTTCTATAAAGCAGTTGGAGGAGATAAATATCTTCTTGGTCGTTGATGTATTCCAGGAAGATGGTAATAAGGTAGTGATACGGTATCTTGATGAAGTCTGAGTAGTCGAGATATCCCCGCGATATTAAATTAGGCTCTGTTTGGGAGGCAACTCAATGTTTCAATTTTATTGCACTTATGTTTTTAATATTTGTAGATAAGAGTCATACAAAGGAGGTGAACTAGTTTCAGTCAACTTGAGGAGGATTGACGTCAATTATGATGGGCTGTCACAAGTATGACAAGCCATGAGAAATAGTGTCAAAATACTCAAGTCAAAGCCCTATTCTGTTAAGGTAGACGATAATTTTGAAGCGCCGTCAGGTATCTGACATGCTGTAAAAAATATCGTCAAAGGAGTTGAGCCCAACTTAAATGTTTTGGGCTAACCAGCCCAGCCACAGCTATTCACATTCCCGCGTACCATAGGTATTTTCCTATTAGTTTTAATTTTCTTTTCTTAGTGAGTTATTTACCTTCCTTTGTCAAAGTTATTTCCATTTAAGGCAAAAATTTTAAAACTTTCCTTGTTGAAGATTGAGGATTAAGTCAAGAAACCTTCTCTCGCTCTCATCTTAGTTTTATTTCACTCGAAATTCTAAGTGCTCAAAGTGCATCAACTAACTGTCGACACTCAGGTATGAGAAAAACTTCAACTTCATTTTTTTAGATCAATTGTGAACTATAAGAGACCTTGGTTTCGAAGGAGTGGGCTGAACCCATTGACATTCTTTAAGCTTCTTCGAAAACTAGGGTTTGTAGGAGAATGCGGTATAATTTTGTGGAAATCTCAGTAAAGAACATGACCTAAGTTGAAATTGAGAATAATAGTAGAAGAAAAATCAAGTAAAAAAGAAGTTAGAAGTTATAATGTTGTCTGACGGCAATGCTCACGGCCTTGCACCTGTGTGATGGCCATTCAAAAATACTGTCAAAAGCTAACAAAATTTTGCAGATTCTAGAAAAGGTTGACGACGCTTTTGAAGAGCCGTCATACCTTTGACAGCAAATCAGAAAGGTCGTCAAACCTGGGAACTAAAAATAGTGTTGATGTTAAACTAAGGTGATCCTTTTTTTTTTCTTGGTTTATTATGAGTACTAATTGAGGATTTCTACATTATACAGAACTGAGCATGGCACCCAAGAGGAAGAATCCAACCACACCAAAGAAAGCATCTAAAGAGAGTGTACCTCAACAACTTGTCAATAAGGACTCTGATTATGAAGACGAGGAGCCTTTGCTTAAATGGAAAAGAAAGAGGACTAGTCCAAAGACTCCGCCTCCACCTAAGCCTATTGAGGTGGAGGATATTGATGATACTGAGGTGACAACCTTATCTGAGCAAGTTTTGGAGGAACAAGGATCAGAACACACTAAGCAGGGGTCTGAGAGCACTAAATAAGAAGTTGAAAATGAAGATTCTAAGAGGCCTACAGCTGAAGAAACTAAGTCTGAATCACCATCTTCGGAGCAGCAAGGTGATAAGGATTCTCCAGTATGGGGAACTTTGGTAAAATGAAAAAACCCTGAGGTTAGGAACAATGTGAGATAGAAAATCCCTAGAGCTGAAACGATCTATTTGGATGGACTTAGCAGAACAGATCGATGAAGTGCCAGAAGGCCAATTCTAGAGAAGAAGAAGATTATCACTACAGGGTTGATCAGATGCCCTGAGGTGATGCATAAACTCAAAGAGTATGTTCTGGAGTGGACTAATAGGGGAATTAGTGTTTACTGTCCTTCGTTGGTCTGGGATTTCTACGCGAACTACAGGGCTACAGTGGAAAATATGTGCAATGAAAGGGATAGAACTTCAGATAAGCCTCTTCTGACCAAAGTTGCAGTACGTGGAGTGAGGCTGGATGTATCAGATGCCACCATAAATAGATTTCTTCATGGGCCAGCCTTCGTTCCATGAGCCACCTCACCTACATTCTATGCCCGGTTGAAATATCAGGATAATCAGCACAAGTGGCTAGCTACTCTCATAGAAGATGAGGAACTAGAGTGCTTGAATAATCCGGCAGAAAAGATTACCAAAGCATCTCTAAATTCATAGGCAAGATTTTGGTGGGGTTTAATACGGATTCATCTAATACCCACCGAGGGAGACAACATATTAGGGTATGATCGAGCAATATTGGTTGCAAGCTTGATAGATAGAACCCCCTTGGATTTTGGAGAAATTATAGCGGAAGAGATCAAGATTCAACTCGCAAGACCCGATGCTGCATATCCATTCCCATGTCTGATTACTAGATTATGTGAAGAAGCTTATGTACCTAAGATTTTAGGTATTGATGATGAGATACATGCTAAGAAGACTCAAAACCCTGCAAGCAAAAATAAAGTTTGGTCGGGCTTGCGACTTGATCAAGATGCAGTTGGTCCAACAAATCCTCCAGTCACTGAGATTGTTTCAGCTCTAGATGTAGGGGTACAAAGCCCCAAAATTGTACCACCACCAGCACATTCATTATAGGCAGGTTCAGTGCTTCAAAGTGAGCCAACAGCTTTAGTTCCTCCAATAGCAACAAGGTCGGCATTTCGGCCAATTGATATCAGGAAGGTGGCCAGGCAAGCGAATTGGTACGAGGTGTAACTATAGGCCTTTGCTAAACAATTTGCTGCTGCTGTAGACAAATGAGTCAAAGCTATACTCGATAATGCACTAGAACCTTTCATGACCTTGCCTGGGGGGTGGCAGATCTTGAGAACAGATTCGATGCTTGGGTAAGAGAGATGATAGATTCTGATCTCACTACTTTCAGGGATGCATTGGACTAGGTGAAGGCTGAGGTTGGGATGCTGCAGCAGCACTAAATTATGGTGCTAATAGGATCAACCATGCATGATGTAGAGGAAGACATTCCTATACTTGATCTTACTACGGATTCCCCAAAGAAAAAGGAGAAAAAGGGGGAAAAGAAAGGCAAAAGCAAAAGATATGAGCCTGATAGTGAAGAAGAGAGAAAGGCTAAAAAGAAAGCAAAGAAAAGGGTAAAGAAGGAGAACTTGAAAAGGGCAAGACTGGAGTCTCTAGCTGACACAGAGAAATGGGAAGCATCCATTAGAGCTAGAGTTGTAGGTGCTTCATTGAGCCAGGCTCCAGCTACTGCAAAGGAAGATTCTATAAGTGGGGAAAAGACCGCTGATGATGCGATGGCAGGGTCGGATACCCAGGACCCACAGGCTTGACTATTTTCAGGTATATCCTAACCCTTGGTGTTTTTTATTTCTTGATTTTAAGTTGAGGGTATAGGGAAACTATTGTTGTAACATGTTCTGTGGATAATTAAGAGTAGTGCAAATACTTGGGGTAGTTAGCTCATTTTGTGAATTTTGAGTACCTCTCCAGTGGTCCGATATGCTATGAACTATGTGAAGTGCATCTAGTGTGACCACTGTGTATCTATTTGTGGCACTAGCGTGGCAAATAAATAACCAGTAGAAAACAAATGCATGAAATGGATGAGTAGTGATGTGCTATATACTTGTGTGCCATGTGCGTGTAAGGTCTTACTCAGTTCCCATTGTGTGTTGAATCTAGAGCTTGCCCAGTTAGTCATGCCATAGACATAGGATAGGCATTTAGGAAAGGATCATAGGCCATTTTTGCATGTTAACCCATTTTAGCTTAAATGACCATCCAAGTGTGAATAATATACCTTGATCTCTTTTTGAGCCTAAATAGCCTAATTCTTTCTTGTACACCTTTTACCTTCCCATTACATCATAATGAACCTGTTTTTTCCCTGGTCCTCCTTGGACACTGTGCATCTTGACTTAGACAAATAGCCAAAGTTGAGGGTGGCTACTATAAGGGTGTGTGATGCATTATGAGTATAAAGAGAGGTAAAATAAGGAAAATAAATAACAAGTTGGGTGTAGTGAAAAGCAAATAGAAAAGAGAAAACCGAAAAAATTGATCTAATGCTTTGAACAGACAACACCCATCTTGAGAATACTTGACAAATAAAAGAGGGAAGAAAAGAAGGTCAACAGTTGAAACCCCGTGAGTTAATATAGTACCAAGGAGGTGTAGTCACTATGAAATACCCTTGAATGTCATACCAGCCCCTAGTCTATGGTACAAGCTTAGAAAATCCCTGTAGTGATCCTAACTGACTTATCTGAAGACTTCGATACTGACTATAAGGGCAAGCCTATGGCATTCGATGCGCAATGTTAGAACTTCATTCTGAGAGTGAGTCTTATGTTCATCCCTATGTTGATACATGTAAATCTAAGTGAAAAAGGGATTTCTTTGTTGTGATGGAACACCAGGTATGTTGCTATTAACTGCTTTGTTCGGAAAATGTAATTTGGGTATGTGCTAGGTTGTTATTGCTGAGATATTTGCCATATCTAGATGCTTGTGACTTACATGGTTGTTTTCAAATATTACACATAGTTGATTTTATTTTGATTGATCATGGAGATGGTGCATGTATTATGAACTGATAAGAGTAGTTAGCTGTTGAATTGTACTTTGTTTACTCCTAATTAAGTTTTGGTTGCTTGAGGACAAGCAATTGTTTAAGTTGAGGGTGTTGATGTGTGAGACGATGCAAACACATTTGAAGCTTTTAACTTTGAATAATTATGAAGTCTTAAGCAACTTCTGTTCTTTTTGATTGTTTTTATGTGTTAATGCAAATACAAGTGACCAGGGAGGAAACCAAAGGAAAGAAGAATAAAATAGTTGAAATCTGGTGAAAATAAGCTGAAATGTATCTGACGATCATTTTAAAGCGGCGTCATACATGGGAAAGGCTGTCAAAGTCACCATCAAGATTAGACAGAACCTGAGAAGATTAGATAAACTACGATGATGATTCAGAAGGTCCATTACATCTTTGACATCTCATCAAAATCGCCGTCAACCAGAGTGCAGAGTATGCTGATTTCCAGTGAAGTGTGATGCCAGTTTCCAAGCACCGTCAAGATATTTGACACGCCATCAGGATTATCATTTGAATAGTCAAAAGATAACAATTCGCTGGAATCTTTGATGACATCTCGCACACGTCGTCAGGTGTCTGACGCGCCATAAAAAACATCATCGTCTAATCCTAGGAGAAAACTTAAACTTTAATTTTGTTTCCTTAATTAGGGTTGACTATTTAAAGACTTGTTTTAGGGTTTTTAAAGAGGATTATTGGTTATTATCTATCAGACATTAAATCTGAGAAGAGAGGGACGTACATTGCTCTCTTTCATCAATTATTCTTCTTGTTTCTTATGAACTATTTTTGGTCTTCCACCTTGTGATTAAATTGAAGGAACTACTTGTTGTTTTTCATCCATTCGCAAGTTTTTCCTAATCATCATGAATTCAACTTGTTATTTCGTTCATCAAATCATGAGCGGCTAATTCCCTTAGCCGGAGTTATGAGATCCATGGATTAGGATTTGATATAATACTAGGTGTTTAATAGATTCAAAAAGTAGTAGAATATCTTTAAATTCTATTGTTTTAACTGAAATCTAGTGGTTGGAAACATTATATTTTGCCTTAGGTTTTATTTGCTTCTAATGGAGAAATAGACTAGAGGTCATGAATTATAAATAGGGACTCGGAAGCTACCAACCTTCTGTTTAATGATTGATGCCGTAACTGGATTAATCTACCTGAGATAACATCCTATTGGAAATAGATAAGCTATCTAAGTTTGAGAGAATTAGATAATAAATTGTCTGGTGAGGTCGATAGATAAGTTAGAAAGTATCATAGTCAAGGATAATCTGCTGTTCTACGTACTTCAAGAATCCCAATCATTACCTAGTATCTGTCAACTCCCAAAATCCATGGTGAACATAACTTTGGATTCCCATTTATCTTGATTACAAACACTGAAGTATTGAAAGTGACATTTGAATTTCTGTGAAACTTAAATCCCCGTCTTTCAGAAATAGTAAACTATCAGTAAAGTTGACTAATAATAACCATATTGCAGAATTTTATGAGTTGTGCAGGCCCTCCATGATAACCCCCAACTGGTGAGGAATGATATGCCTCAAGTATGCTCATTATCTCTACCTCAGGTATACACCTATGAATGACTCCATCTGCACAAATCCTGAATAAATAAGGTTCATCCTAGAAAAATTTCCTTACCTCATGCATGAACTTCTTTCTTTGTTGATAGGAAAGATCTTCTAGAACTAGATCACAGGCTAAGTAGTTTGCATAATCTGCAAACCATGGAATCAGATCTTGAGAGGCTACTAATATTTGCTCGTCTGGAAAGCATTCATCAATCGCCATCCCATTTTCAACCTTCTGTATAGATTCCTTATCTAGACTAGATAAGTGATCCACAACTTGATTTTTGGTACCTTTTCTGTTCTTTACCTTGAAGTCAAATTCTTATAACAAGAGCAACCACCTAATAACCCAAGGCCTTGCATCCTTTTTAGCTACAAGTCACCTCAATGTTGTATGATCACTGTGCACAATCACCTAAGTCCCAATCTAGTAAGATCTAAACATTTCAAAGGCAAAAACCACTGCCAATAACTATTGCTCCATCATGGTATAGTCTTTCTGAGCAACGTTTAGTGACTTACTAGCATAGTAGATAGGATGAAGGATATTTTCCTTTCGTTGGCCTGGTACGGCCTCTAAGGCTTATCCACTAGCGGCACACATAATCTCAAAGGGTAAATACCACTCAGGAGATATAATGATTAGGAAAGTCACCAACTTCTCTTTTAATCTTTCAAAAGCCTTCTTACATGAATTATCAATATTAAATTTTACCTCTTTCTCAAGAATTTTGCAAATAGGATTAGTAATCTTCAAGAAAGCCTTGATAAATCTCCGATAAAAGCCTGTATGCCCTTAAAAGCTTTGAATTCCCTTCACAGAAATTGGGTAACATAATTTCTCAATCACCTCAATCTTTGCTAGATCAATCTCTATGCCTCTTTTTGAAATCTTGTGCCCGAGCATAATTCCTTATTTAATCATAAAATGTCACTTTCCCCAATTAACTACAAAGTTACATTCTTCACACCTTTGAAGGGAATTTTCCAAGTGATTTAGGTAGTCTTCAAAAGAATCACCAACAACCAAAAAATCAACCATGAACACTTCGATGGTTTCTTCTAAAATATTAGAGAAAATTAACATTATACATCTTTGAAATATGGTTGGAGCATTGCATAGCCCAAATGTCATGCATTTGAATGGAAAAGTCCCATAAGGACATATTAAAGTCCTCTTCTCTTGGTCTTTAAGTGATACAGTAATTTGGTTGTAGCCTAAGTACCCATCAAGAAAATAGTACCATCCTCTCCTTGCTAACCTGTCTAACATCTAATCCATGAAAGGCATAGGAAAATGGTCTCTATGAGTCCATGCATTCAATTTTCTGTAACGTATACACACTCTCCATCTAGTGATTGGCCTCATAGAAACTAGCTCATTCTTCTCGTTAGGTACAACAGTAATTTTGCCTTTCTTCAAAATACATTGTACCATACAAACCCACTTGCTATCAACAATAGGATATACTACACCAACATCCAACCACTTGATTATTTCCTTATTCTCCACCTCCTTTGTTAGAGGATTGAGTCAAGATTGATGTTCAATAGATGGAACACAATCTGGTTCAAGTTGTATTTTGTGAGTACACAAACCAGACAGAATACCCATAATATTTGTAATGGACCATATAATGTCCCTCTTGAATCTCTGTAATACTGACAATAATGCTTCTTCTTCTGACGATCTTAAATCAATTGCAATAATAACAGGCAAAGTATTGTTGGCCCCCAAAAATGGATATCGTAAGTGAGATGGGAGGGCCTTCAAATCTAATACAAGTGGCTTCTTAATGGATGGACGAGTAAGTGGATTAGCTTTATTCCTCAAATCTAAGTCAAGCTTCTTTGGTGTGAACTCATAATAACATTTTCCATATAGTGCACTTACTATCTCCTCATACTCTTCAATATCATCAAAGTCAAAATTCATGATCACAGCTGTAAGTGCTTTAGCACCTAATCTTTCTTTAATAGGAACAACCACATTAGAACCATCATCCCAAAGAGTAACTTCATCAACATCATGGAATGAATCTACCTCCTCATCACACACATAAATAACAGATATCACTCTCAACTCATCAGAATGCCTCATGAATTTACAAATATTGAATATCACCTGTTCATCATTTAATCTCAGCATCAGATGTCCCAACTCTAAATCAATCAATGTCCTGCCTATAGACAAAAATAATCTTCCGAAAATAAATTAGGAATTGGAAGTCTACTTCACAATATAAGATCACAAAATCAAAAGAAAATATAAAAGAATCCACCTTCACCAATACATCATATAAAATACCAACTGGCTTTTTCATCATCCTATCTGCCATTACTAGCCACATGGTGGTAGGTTTTGGAGCTCCCAACCCTAACTATTTATATACTACAAATGGCATAAGGTTGATACTAGCACCTAAATCATATAAATCACAAGAAAAGTTAGAAGACCTAGTGGTTAAGGTAAAGTGACAGCATTGGGATCCTCCGTATTTTCCACCAAAAATCTAGTAGCTATAGCACTACAATGATGAACATTATTAACTGGTTCATAACTAACTGCTCTCTTCTTGTTGATCAAATCCTTCATAAGTTTTGCATACCTAGGCATTCGCTTTAATGCATCTACAAGAGGCATGTTGACTGATAGTTCTTTTAGCATGGATACAAACTTCTGATATTTACCATCTTCTTATTTTTTCATTCTTTGTGGATAAGGAAGAAGAGGTTTTGGAACAGGTTTCCGTACAAGCTCTATAGCCTTGTTTTCTCCTACATCATGTTTGCTATTGCTTTCTATATCAACAGGCTCATCATTATTCTTTTTCTTATCAATGGTGGGTATAGATGGGTCTATAGTGACTTTATCACTCTGAGTGGTAATGGTTTAACAATGACTATCATTTTTGGGATTTACCACTGTGCTGCTCAAAAGAGTGCCAGGCTGTCTCTGATTTACTATGGCTAACATCTGACCAAATTATTTCTCAAATTCCTTGATTGTTGTAGTATGTGACTCAACTTTCTGGTTCAACCCTGAGAAATTTGCTTTGATATCCTTTAGGTAGCTCTCTTTAATTTCTTGCCCCTTGACCAGCTTAGACAAAAATGCTTCCATTCTAGACTCTGCATCTAGATTGTCGGGAGGAATATACTTGTCACTCTTCTTCTTATAGTAATCTTTTTGCTGCCAATCACCATCTCTTTCTCTACTCCTATCTCTGTATCTATCAGTATAATAGTTTTGACCTTGATTTCCCTGCCTGTGGGCTCAAAAATCTACCAATCTATGATCAAGATACTTTGCCTCTTCTTCAAATTTGATCTCGAATGGTTTGGAAGTATATCCCTATACCACAACTGCATTTACCATCTTAGCACTCATTGTCATAAATTATTTTTTAAGCAATCCAATATCTTTACAGAGCTTTGCAACCTTTTGTGCTACAATATCATGACCTGCTCGGTAAGTATCCATTACTCCAATAACATATATACCACCACCATGTTCTGAATTTCTAGTATGCCATCCTTTACTGGTCACCGCAATGTCATCAAGCATATCCTATGTAGCATCCCACTAAAGACGCATAAATGCTTCTCTATAAATAGTATCTACCATTGCTCTTGAACTATTATTCAATGATCTATAGAAGATTTCTCAAAGATTATACCCTTTAATTTTGTGATTTGGTACCATGCTCAACTTTTTCTTGAATCTAAACCACGCCTCATACACAGATTCTACAGGTTACTATTTGAAATTATAAATTTCATCCTTCAATTATAGATCCATGTAGGAGGAAAAATTTGCCAATAAACTATTTTTTCAACTCATGCCAAGTAGTGATAGATCCTGTTTAAAGTTCCCCTAACCAAAGTGATGCTTTACCTATCAAAGCAAATGGGAACAACCTCATTCTCAATACTCTCTGATTAACCCCAAACATAGTATAAGATGTGCAGCTCCCAAGAAGATTAGCAAGGTGTATGTTTTCATCATCCTTAGCTACACAAGAAAATACACCCTTCAGATTCAATAATTAGATCATACCACTAGTAATATCAAACTTCACATTAGGGGCTTAAGTGGGAGGAACAATGGCTCTTGTCTTATTAGGATCAACATAATCCATATCCTCTTCATCTTCCTCATATGGATCTAAGTGTTGATATGTAGGAATCAATGTTGATCTGTCTCTCTAAACTCAATGATTATATACTAGTCTTGGCTGAACTAGTCCACCTTGCTAAGCTAACTCAGCCTCCAAAGCAAGTCTAGCCTCTTCGGCTTTTTTATTTCTCGCTTTAACAGGTGTTGCGTCTGTATATCTACAACAATCTGTGCAACTAGTGGATCAAGTAGGAGTGTCGCATTTGGGTCAAAAGGTGGGGGATCTTGAATCCTATCATCAACTTGTCCCGACATCCTTCTTGGTGTTTGAAAGATTTTTTCTGGCTTTGGATTAAGTGGGAGTAAGGGATTTCCTCTACTCCTAGTACTTGGCATACACCGGTGTATGCCAAATAAAGATAAGAAAATAAAAACCCACGAACTTAACTAATTCAATACACTACTCAAACCATCTTCCCCGACAACGGTGCTAAAATTTAAAGTCGCCCAAAACTATACTCTAAAAAGAAGTATACTGTAATCAATTGCAAATATAATAACCTGACTAGGTTGGGGTTGATCCTACAGGAAAAATGTGAATAGTTTCTTGACTTGGTGTAATCCACGAGCAGTACAAGAAAGTAAATAGGGGATTTTAGTATCAATTACAAGTAGTAACTAAAGCTTAAGTGCTTTTAAGTTGTAGACAATAGAAGGCGAATAGTAGGATTGTGTCCCCCCAGCTTCTTAGCTCCATAAACTTCTCATGATCAATCCAACTTATCTATTTTTCCATATTCAAAGTCTACAAGATAGGTATTATCAGCTACTTATTAGGCGCGAACATAAATTTCACCCTTTACATATTAGGTCTCAGGCATATCCTTGTTGCTTCTTGCTATGACCTCAGTTTACTTTCACTTATTAGGATCAAGTGATTAGAAGGAATGTGGGGAATAAAAGGTAGAGATAGAAGGATTCCAAATCACTATCATAACTTTTTTGTCCAATCACAACCTCCTTAGTAGGGATAGATACAAATACAAGCTATCTCAAGCTACTGCAACTACTTAAGATTAATTATTGCGAAGAAGATTAAGATACATGCATAAACCCCAGAACAGATGAGTATCATATTTCCTCTACATAGCTAATCTTCCAGGGTTCCTACAACCCTAGTCAAGGAGATCAGTCACTCATGTTTATGCAAGAAACCATGATTATCAATGAAGAGCACATAAAATTAATTGTACAAAAATAAGATAAATAAACTACAAAGTCTTAAATTGAATAACAACCCAAACTCTCAATAATAATTCTAAAAGTATTGTAAGAATGTGTATCCTATGATAAAAATACGTAACATAATAAAATATACACCCTAGGGTATTTATAGTATCTTAAAATAACATAAAAATCTTAATAAAAATGGTAAAGGTAAAGTTATGTCGGCATTCGGTATGCCTCGGTCTTCACACGTACCGACATCATACGAGCCATACCCTACCTTCTTGTATTTATTCCAGTGTTTTATCACCCAAGGCTTGAAATTTCTCTTCATTAAGTTGAGTCATACCTGAGTATATGACTTGTGTTCTTCACTCGTATCCACTTAGGACTTTAGTTTTTACAAGCTTTGAACACTGATTTGTGTACGACTTTCCTATACGAGTCATACTCAAACTTCCAACTCGTATACTTCTAAGATTTCAATTCTTGAGTGGTAGCTTAGGTTCTATTACGCTTACAACTTCTCTATATGACTCATTCCATGCCTAATGACTTGGATAATTGAGTCGTATTTTCCTCATACATAGCTTTTTAGATTGGGTTTTGGTCCTGTTGTGTATATAATTTAGCATACGAGTCTTATTGAGTGTTTACAACATGATAGTTGATCGTACCTTGATCAGAATTGGTTTTTTCTAGGTTTTTTTGTTCTTTCTTCTTTCAAACACTATAGTAGAGCTGTTTTACCTGCAATATACACCAAAGTACATCGTATCTAACAAAATATCATAAGTTTATACATAAATTCATGGTTTTAAGCATCGAAAGTGTCATGTTTCCACAACATAACAAACTCCTAACCTAGCAAGATGATGAACCTCACAAACTAATTCATTCTTTTCATCCTCAACATGAGCAACACTCCCCATAGATAGTCTTATAAGGGCGTTGACCACCATATTAGCTTGACACGGGTGATATAAGACACTTATATCATAATTTTCAACACCTCCAACTACCTTCTCTGATGAAGATTTAGATTTTTCTAGGTAAACATATATCGTAAAAACTTGTCATCAACATGGACCCTATAAAGGTAATGCCTCAAAATCTTTAAGGAAAAAACAATCGTTGTCGGCTCAAGGTCATGAGTTAGATAATTCTTATTTTTGTGTTTGAGTTGTCTAAAAGCATAGGATATAAACTTGCCTCACTGTATCAACACATAAACCAAGACAAATTTAGAAGTATCACAATAAGCCATGAAACCATTTGAACCCTTTAGTAGAGTCAAAACGAGGGTAGAAGTGAGTCAAGTATTCAACTCCTAAAAATTCTTCTCTCAAGAATTGGACCACTAAAATTTGTCTTACTTATGAGTTAGTTTAGACATGGTAGAGGCAATACAGTAAAATCCTTTAACAAACCATCTATAGTAACTGGCTAAACCCAAGAAACTCCTGATGTCTGATGGAGAGATAGGTCTAGGACAGTTCCTTACTTCTTTGGTATTTTGAGGATCAACTCAAAAGCCTTCACTGGAAATAATGTGACCAATGAAATATACTAATTTCAAATAGAATTCAAACTTGTTGAGCTTAGTAAAAACTAGTGATCTTTAAGGGTCTATAAGATAATTCTCAAACGGTCTACATCCTCACCTTCACTAAGGGACTAGACGATGATGTCATCTATGAAGACTATGAAAAACATGACCAAATACTATTTGAACACCCTATTTATCAAATCCATTAAAGCTGCTGGAGAATTTGTTACTCCAAAAGACATAATCATAAATTCAAAATGACCATACTAAGTTCGTAAAGCTGTCCTTGAAATGTCATACTCTTTGACTTTGATCTGATAATAGAAGAATCTGAGGTCTTTCTTAGAGAAACAAGTTACAGCCTGAAGTTGTTCAAATAAGTCATCAATCCCGGGAATAGGATACTTATTGTTGATTGTGACTTTGTTCAACAGATTATTGTAGAAATACATTTTGAGATAATTGTCTTTCTTGCACTCAAATAGAATCAAAAACTCCATGGAGAAACACTAGGTCTAATGAAACCCTTATATGAGAGATCTTTCAAATATTCTTTCAATTCCTTAAGCTAATCTGGAGCCATTTTATAAGGTAGAAGTGAAATAGGCTAGGTAGCTGGAAGGATATTCAAAGCGTCTTAGTCTTGGCTGGGTATTATAGGAGATTTGTGGAGAGTTTCTCTTCTATTACCGCTCCATTGACCAGATTGACTTAGAAAAAGGGTAAATTTTTATGGTCTGATGCTTGTGAGGATAGTTTTGAGAAGTGGAAGGATAATTGACTTCTACGCTAGTTTTGACCCTATCAGAGGGCACTGATAGTTTTGTTGTGTATTGTAATGCATCCCATATGAGACTGGGTCGTATGTTGATGTTTCATGGCAAGGTTGTGTATTATGCTTCTAGGCAGCCCAAGGTTCATGAGAATAATTATCCGATGCATGACTTGGAGCTATTGGCTGTGGGTTTTGCCTTGAAGATTTGGAGTCACTACTTGTATGGGGTTTATGTGGATATCTATTTAGATCGTAAGAGCTTGCAGTGTGTGTTAATGCAGAAGGAGTTGAATTTCAGACATAGGCGATGGCTTGAGTTACTCTAGGATTATGATATGAGCCTTCACTATCATTTAGATAAAGCTAATATGGTTGCTGATGCTCTTAGAAGGATGTCCATAGAAAGTTTTTCCTATGTTGATGAGAAGAAGAGGGAATTAGTAAAGGACATTCATTGGTTAGCTAACTTTAGAGTTCATCTCTTGGACACCGAGGATAGAGGTGTGATTGTTAAAGAGGTGGTTAAATTATCTCTTGGTGCTGAAGTAAAGAAGAAGAAGGATTTGGACCTTATACTTATATAGATTAAGGGAGATGTAGGTGTAAGACCCCGTAAAATCCTAAGCTTAACTCAGACCTTTAAAGCTTGTTAAAGGGGTCCCAAACTTAGAAAATTTTAGCCAAGTATTCAGGCCTAGTATTTAAACCTTCATAGATTGGCGACTCTATTTCACGACCCTCGTGACCTTAAAGTAATGATTTCTAGGTTGAATCATGATCAGAAATATCAGTGGGTGTTCTCGAAAAAGTTTCATATATTTTGGACAACGTTTAGATCATATTTGAAAGATCAAACCTGTAGATCGATGCAATCTCGATGTGCCGCATCACCCATCACGTCGATGAATATTTTTCTCTAGCTCCCAGTGCAATTCTAGTGAACCAACATGGACTCGATATGGTGCGTTGGCCATCATGTTGATTCCAATGATATGGTGCATCGATCTGCGTGTCGCTAGGTTAGTTTTTAGTCATTAAAAATCCGCATCCTTTGGGGTAATTGGATATTTTTCCCATGTCTATTAGCCCCAAAACACGAAATTAAACCTTTCTAAGAGCAAAAAAACTATTCATTCTTCAGAAATTACTCTCAAGAACAAACCCTAGGAGATTTCAAATTTAATTGAATGCTCAAGAACTTACCATCAATCTTTCAGAATTTGATTGTTAAGGTATGTGAAGTCTTCATCCAAGGTTTCCTTCCACCCTTGGAGTCAGAGAAACTATTTATAAACTTCAAGTGTTTTGATTTCATGAATTCTATATTGGGTTTGGTTATATTCCAATAATAATGATTAATTGAGGTTCTATAATAATTCCGACCTTGATTCCCTTGGAAATTACCTCGGAACCCCCTGATTATTAACATAGTTTGCCTCTTCTTCTGCATCTGCATCAGTATCAACTCTGTCCTAAGATTCCATAGCTTTCAGCTTCTCAGTCTTGCCTGATAGCAAGTGCTTGGTTAGCAAGTTCATCTACATTTTAAGGTAAGCCATATCTTGGTCATGCTCCTGATCTCTTCTGCGTTACTCCACAGTTATACCCCCAGACACAGTAGGGCTAGCTACTACAGATTCTTTGGTATGCCATGCCCGACTCTATTTGGTCATTCTTTCTAGCATCTCTGAAGCCTCTGGGAATGTAAGATCAACAAATAAACCACCATCAACATTATCTACAATTGGCTTTGTCACAGAGTTAAGAGCCCTATACAAAGTCTCCATCAAGTGTATGTCCGTCATATTATGGTTCGGACACTGTGTCATCTTCTTCTTGAAACTTTCCCAGGTTTCATGCAAGGCTTTAGTTAGGAGCTACCTAAAGTTACTGATCACATCCCTCAATTGTACCCTCCTGGAAGGTGGAAAGAACCTTTCTAGGAAAGCTCTTTTCAACTGCCTCCAGTTGGTTATAGAATTAGGTGTCAGCTTATTTAGACACAAAGTTTCCTCCCCGAACAGAGACAACAAAAACAATCTCAATCGGATAGCATTCTGGCCCACTCTTGGGTTATTAAAAGATTTATAGATGGTGACAAAATTCACCAGATACAAGTTCAGGTCATCCTCAGGAAGGCCACCAAATAACCCCTTCAGATTGAGGAGTTGAAAAATAGTACTCGTAATGTTGAATTTATCCCTAGGTGCCAACGGTGGAGGAATGATTGCACCTGTTTCACCTGCTTCGTCCATTCTATCATCATCATCGTTGAGTTTATACTGGACAGGCAGGTACTCTTGCCTTTCACAAAATGGATGGTTCTTGTTAATATTACACCATACTGGTGCAGTTACTTGCTCTGCATGCCTTGGGTTACCAGGATTTTGCAACTCCTCGTCTCCCAAATATTCATCCTCAGGATTTTGATGTCGTGCTTATTGAATTACATTTTGCACATTCAGCTGAGCTATAGCTAAGGCTGCCAATCTGTCAGCCTCTTCCTGTTCTGTCATTCTTTCAATTCATTACAGTTCTGGATTAAGTGGTAATAATGGTTCTTCAGAACTTCTGGTGCTTGGCATACACTATAAAGATCCTTCAATAAACTAAAACAACAACTAAACGTAAAACTAGGAAACTTAACTAATAGTCAATTAGCGTACCTAACTTTAATTTACAACTGTATTCCCCAACAATGGCGCCATTTTTGATAACACTCGAAATATATCTATTTAATGAGAATGTAAGCGGTCATTGTCAATATAAAACCCAACTAGGTTGGGGTCGAATCCCACAAGGAATATGGTGTGAACTTAAGTCGTTTGCAATTTAATCAACTGATAGCTGGATATTTCTAGAAATAGGGATTTTTAGTTTAATAAGTAATTGTTAGTCACTTTAGTTATAGTGTTCGTAATTAAGAGTTTATGAAAAAACCAAAATTATGTTCACTAGGGGTTTTGGTACTTGACAGATGCTAATGGTGGTTCAAGATTCTCACAGTAGGTAGGACAAAAAATTATCTTTATCAAAGTTATGCCTAAAGATCTCTCAACCTACTTAAGTATTTGGTTACCTAATCCTCTCAAACTTAGGGAATTTATATTCAAGACCATATTTTACCTCAGGTTAATCAACCTTGTTACATCATCAATTATTAAATGGAAGTTTTTAGTGCTTCCAAGTCCCTGTTAATAATTCACTTCCCACTATATTTGATTTCTTTCTCAAGCAAATCAAAGCAGGTGTTATATATCATTTGCAACCAATAGACAATACTTAAAACCTCAAAATTATCAAGGAGTCCTACCACCTTTAGAATCTTGAACACTCAGCACCTTATCAATACATAACCCTAGATCCCATAATTCAGGTTAAAGGAATTTAGCCGCTCATGATGTAATAATCAAAACAACTAGTTATATTTATGATTTGAAAGATAAACTTACCACAAGATGAATAGAAACTAGATATTCTCAGATTAGATCACAATAGTAATCCCAAAATAATGAGGATAATCTCTTCAAAGGAATTGCTTATTCAAGTCAAGAAACTAGAGTGAGAAAATATAATAATAAGTGTCTCTAAAATATGTTTGAAACTCCCTAGAAAACCCTAAACAAGACTTTAAATAGTTCAGCCTGAATAAGGAAACAAAATCTCAGAGTTTAATAATCCCTTGAATTAGGTGATGACATTTATGACAACCTATCAGGAGGTTGACGACTTATGACAAATGTCGTCAGCTTCTCTTTGCTTTTGATACTCACTACTTTAGGCTGACGACAAATTGTGACATCCTATTAACTCCGTGATGACTTATCACGAATATCGTTAAGTCTTTAATGACAATTTTGATGACCTATCAGCTCCTTGATGGCTTATCAAAAAATGTCTTCACAACTTTCAACTAAGGTGCATTCTCTGTCTGAGGCTGACGATGAAGTTGATAACTTATCACAGGGCTGAGACTTATCAGAAATGTCGTCAGCTACACTTCTCATTAAATTACTTCAGATTTCAACTACTTTGCTTCTATCCTTGTTGGTTCTCTTGCATCATAGCTTCTACAGTAAAATCAAACATAAAACAATCGAAAATGACAAAAGTTTCTTAATACTTTGCAATTATTCTTAGTTAAAAGCCTCAAATATGTTAGCATTAGCTCACATATCAAATGCTTATTGTTTACTCTAGCTTAAACTTATGTTTGTACATTTTTTTGGTGATGGTTTACACATGTGGGTGCTTGTTGAATGTGGTTTAACAAATGGGTCATTAGTAACCTTAAATTTGATAATTCTTACTTTTGTTTTATTATTGATAAAAGCATGCCCTTAAGGTGTTTGTGAACATGTCTAAGAGAAATAACTAGTAACTTGTTAATAATGTATTTAACTATTATATTGGTCTAATGAATATGAATGGAATAGGACATTGACTTAATGAATATCAATGCTTGGTAATTCGCTATGTAAAGGCCTTGATGGACATTTAATGAGTTAGTTTAGTGACTTTGGTGGTATGATAGTTAATTGGGTTGGATTCCCTAAGTATGGAATTGAATTGTGTTTTGAACTTAAGTTGGTATAAAGATGTTAATGAAGAATGAATTATCTGTAAAGGTCTTGATGACCCTAAATGGATTTGCATTGTGCTATGAACTAAGGCATTGGCCTCATTAAATGATTGGTTGTTAAATGGTTTTATAATATTGTGTGGTCATGTATGTAATGTTGAATTGTAGCCTTCGTGGCTTGAATTGGATAAATAGGTTATAGTCCTTATGTATTAAATTTAATGGGTGTTAAGGTATGGTTAAAAGGGTTTGAGTCAAAATTGTCGACTAGTAATAGTCATGACAATTTATGGTCAAGGTTCATTTGCCATATGAGATGGCTTATGGTTAAGGTCCACTTGCCATATAAGATGACTTGTGGTTAGGTTCCACTTTCCATATAAGACAGCTTCTGGTTAAGGTCCACTTGCCATCAATAATAGGAAAATTTATGGTTAGGGTCCACTTGCCATATAAAATAGGTTGACTTTAGGTAACTATCCTCTTTTCTAATCTAATAAAGAAGTTCTGTAACACCCCGCATTTTAGGCTTAAATGAAAACCGTTATTTCTACGTGTAGATATTTTAAAAGCCATAAATCCTATTAAAATTTGGTATGTTAATCAATTATGTAGTGTGGGAACCTATTTGAGCATGAATTGAGATCATAGAGATCCCCTAACTCAAGGTCAAGTTGAAAGTTTTCCTGTCGTTCGAGTTTTAGTGAGCGTCGAAACTTGAGTCGACTTCAATCGACCATAACTCCTTGTATATAAGAACTGGGTGGCCTAACTATAAATCAAATGAAATCTCTTCGAATTATCTTTTCAACGATATCAATTTTTCCTAAATCTGATACCGGAGCAAAAAGTTATTCCTATTTTACTCCAACATGTCAGTCTGAAAAACTGAGTGACAACATTCGTGATAACTTATCACAAGTGTGATGACTTATCATGAGTGTCATCATCCTTAGGCAGAATCCAGCCCTCAGTGATGACATTTCTGATAAGTTATCACAAGTATGATGCCTTATCATAAATGTCGCCAGCCTTAGGCAGAAATCCATCAATTCCAGCCCCCAATGACAACATTTGTGATGACTTATCACAAGTCTGACGCTCAATCACAAATGTCGTCAGCCTTTGATTTTCAGCAACTAGGAAGCAATTTAGTAAAGGTATTTTGGTCTTTTTCCTTTACTTTCTAGGACTAATAACCCTCAAGGAACGTATTATCTTCCATTCTCTTTGGTTAAACATCTCAAAATTCTCTACACATCTTCAACTACAAGGTTAGGGTTTCCACATAAAAATCCAATTATCTGGAGATTCAACCATGAGAATCTGATAATTCTTGCATATTTGAATTCCTCGTTAAGAGGGCTACAAGGGACACCCAATAGTTTGTGAATAACCTTTTGGAATTTTTGAAGCCATCCAAAAGCTCCATGTTTAAGGTATGTGGTTTTGAACAAGAATACCCATTTGTTCTGGTGCCCAAAAGTTAAATATTTTCATAAAGTATTTTGTAAACTCATGGAAAATTCCTATCATGTTATTCTATTGTGAGTTTTATGAAACTATGTCTTACCCAAGCTTTGAGTTGTAATATTATTATGCATATTAATGTTTTAAATTGTCAATTTATGTTTTAAGTTGCATAATTCAACGTCTATATCATGCTTTGAGAATTTCAAGTCCTACTGTTGTGAATTGAACCTTATGGTTAAAGCATGATTTTGAGAATGAGATGTTAGTGATTTTTAAAGAATATCAAGAAGTGAGTTTTGATTGTAAGTTAAGATATAAATCCACATTCTTGAGTTTGAAGTAAAAGGGATGCATTTTGTATCCCACTATATATATATATATATATATATATATATATTATTGAATTATTTTAAAGTGGATTTTCTAAAGTTCTGAGCTAAGTAAGGGAGTAGTATTTAGCACCGAGTTGGGAGTGATTGCGAGGTCTCATGACCCAGAACTACATTCCCCCCATAGGTTATTGATATACCCTAAGTAGGTTAAGATAGTGATCACTAAAGTTAAGATTCTATTCGATGGCAAGGATAGAACAGCTCTCTCCAATGTGGGTAAGTTGTTGGACTCCATGTAGCTCACATGGTTTATGTCGGTTAGAAAAAAACTCCCAAAGTAGTCCCCCTCTCTATCTAAGATACAAGTATATGTATTTTGAAAGCTATGAATCCAAGATTTCTAAGTCTCTCAAGTGTCAAAGTATTTAAGTTTCAAAAAAAGTTCCTAGTTTTCATGAGACTAAAGTGTATGCTTTGAAAGATGTTGTTTTAAGAATTTATCTATCTTATAAGTTTGAGAATAAAGAAAGAATGCAGATTTAGAATGAAGTGCAATGACTCACGTGATTTACATTATCTATTTACTTATTCATGATTATAATGGTTTTAATTCAAGCTATGTGAGTCATCTATACTAGCATGCATGTTTTCTATAAGGATTTATGATATTGATTATTTAATTGCATACACCTCCATATACTCAGTACATTCCCAAAGTGTTGATCCATATATACGTCTATGTGCTGCATTGTCCCATAATATAGGTACAAGACTTAGTATGCACATTCAGATTCAGTCAGCTTGCAGCTTCCAGTTGGCAGGTGATGAATCCTTTTGATTCAAGGGTTTGAGCCATATAGACAGTTTGAGCAGTTC
The DNA here is from genome assembly GCF_002878395.1 of Capsicum annuum. Lineage (NCBI taxonomy): Eukaryota > Viridiplantae > Streptophyta > Magnoliopsida > Solanales > Solanaceae > Capsicum > Capsicum annuum. The sequence goes on from NC_061113.1 coordinate 94,532,847, forward strand.
TTTATTTTTCTATTTCATTCGTATTGAGTTGGGATATTTAGTAGTCATGACCCAGCTATCTAAAGTTAGTACTAGTAGAGGCTTCATAGACAGTCAGTAGAGTTGATGTATTTAGTTTCAATTTTATTTTGGTAAAAGCAGAGTTGTAATCTTGTAAAGTTCAGATTTGTATTGATCAAGTTCAGAAAAGTTTTATGTTCTCGCTGATTTTATACTGATTTAACCATTTTATTCTGTTTCTTGTGAGTTATACCAATAGAAGGGTTAGCTTGGGGTCACATGTGACCCAAAGCACCATGTGACATCTCGGGACCCAATTTTGGGGCGTTATAAACTTGGTATCAGAGCCCAGAGTTCAAGTGTCCTCGAGTGTCTGTGAAGCTGTGTCTAGTAGAGTCTTGCAGAATAGTATAGAGACTTCTATACTTTTCTTCGAGAGGCTACAAGGCATTTAGGAAATGTCTCCATTCTTTCAAGTGTCAGATCGTGCTATAGAAATATTCTTTAAGCAACTTATACAGATTCTCATCTTACTCTATCTGAGCCATCTCTGCCTTATTTTTAAGGTATCAAAAATAATCAAGCATAAATCTTTACAGATAGTGCTTTCTCAGATAGTCTCCACAGATAGTTATCGAACTGTAAGCGAGATAGAAAGTATTCCATCAGTGATTTTGAGTTCTGATGATTGAAGTTCTTTATTCATGATTCATAAAAGTTGTGCACTAAGCCAAAGTTAGATGTACTTCCGGATTCCTTCTTAGAATCTATAATGAAAAGCTATACTTCCCTATCCATGTATTATTCTTGAGATAGCATGACTAGTAAGTTCCAGTTCCTCCCCAGATAATGCTCTCAGATTGGCTAGCAAGAAGATTTAGAAGTCACACAAAACGGCTTGAGAGTAGTATTCTAGTGTGTTATAAGTCTCTCAAGATTAGAGTTATGTCCTCACTCTTATGAGTCATGCAAGTAAGACAGAATAAGATGTGTATTCTTAGATCATTGAATATTATGTGTCAAGTTTCTATCTCTTGTAACCTTGTTATAATTGTTTTGTTAAAAAATCAAAGTGTAGTGAAGCTGTATGAGGCCTATTTTGATTCACTAGCAACTTGTTGTGCATCTTGTTATTTTTGTGTTTGTTGAAATTGAGGGTTTAGAGGTGTAGTGACAAGAAAAGTGGTAAGGGCAATTCACTAACTATATGTATAGCCGAATCTTGTGCATATGATTGAGTTAGTAATGAAGTGATATAATAGGCTTGAACAGTGTATGCAAGAGCATAAGTTTACTTAATTCGTAATCAAGTTTGACATTGTATGTATGATGCAGAAGTACACCCAAGGTGCTATGGGGATGGATTATTTTTCTTTTGAGGATAATTACATGTTGTGGGGTCAGTAGTACCATTGAGATGTTAGGTGGGGAAAGACTAGTTAGATAATGTGTAATGTTCTTGATAGCTAAGTTAAGGAGTTTGATCAAAGATATTGAGCCTTTTTAAGTATAAATTTGAATCTCATGGTTTAGAAACATAAGTTTACAAGTGTGATATTGGTAGGCAATGACAGAAATTGTATGGTTCGTCAAAGGTTTGGAGATACCTATGTTAAGCGTTAGAATCTAAGTTTGAAATTTCAAAGATTTAGCTAATAGGAATAAGAGTTGAAGCACTAGATGGTGTGTAGTCCAACTATGGGGATGCTCATGGAGATTCAAAGTTAGTAAGTGTTCAAGTGTTATATGATGACTATTGGGGCTATAGAAAGATAGGGTGTAGCTCAAAAGTGAGTATTAGAAGTTGGTTTTATGCTTTCAAGTATAGTCATTCGGGTTAAGTTCTTTTGTTCATGTGCATTGCTATATCCCAGACTCTAGAGTAAAGTGATTATAGTTATACTAGAGTTTATATAGTGGTTCACAGCCTTAGAGTGATGGCTTACATCTAAGGGGGAGATGATAGAACAAGTAACTAAGTCAAGCCTTTAGATTCTAGTAGATGTACCAGTAAGCTGTAGAATAGCTGTGATAAAGATTAATGCTTGACCAAATCTTACTTCAGTATTTTTAGTTGTCCTAATAGCTACTCATGCCTTACATTCAGTTCCATGATCTTAATTCATGTTCATACATATGATAGATAATTATGATACTATCCTAGTTCCCAAAAATAAGGAGTTCCAGTTCTTTCAGCAATTGGAATCACATTCCATAAGTTATGAACTCCAAATTCAGGTCATGCAACTTATGACTCATGTACTCAAGCTTTTCAGTATGTTCAGTCTAAGGACTCAAGAAATACTTTTAATGATCAGTGAAATTTAGATTTGTAATTTGCATGTCCTTAGATCATACTTCTTTGATAAGTCCATGATGCTATATATTCTAATCCTCAAGCCACAGTTGAGTGTCAAGTTATTCATAATATCCCCTTAGATTTTGGTCCCTCATGTTCTAACCTACTATTACCTTTCCTTCGGTCAAGATAGTGATGATAATCAATTGTCCGTATAGGACAGAGTAAGCATTTCTCGTTACTGGAAATCTTTGTATACTTATTTTAGCTAAGGCAATAAAGTGTGAAGTAAGATTGAAGCCAAGTCTTTAATACCCGTCATGGTTAGTCGAAATTTTATATAAGATGTTTGGGTAGTTGAAATCTTATGTATGTCTTCTTAGGAGTAGTGCATGAAAGTTGTTCTTGATAGAGTTTTGTAAGTTGTGACAAAGGTATTTTAGGGGAGTACGTTTAGAAGTGCATATGTGGTTATAGAAGTGAGGTTGTAACATCATGTTTGTATATTTAGATGAATGCACTGCATATTAGTAAAATGTCTAGTACAAGGTTGAATATGGTTGTTAGAGTAGTAATGAGGATTTTCATAAGATGAGAAGTTATGAAGTGCAGATGTGTTGAATTACGGTTCAGACTAGTAGTACAGTGTTATATGGTGTACCCTATGATTGTGGGTTAGGCTTGAAGATGGTGAGGGAATTTAGTTCAGTTTAGACATGAGTAGAAGGAAATATCAACGACCTTGTTAGTATTAGAAGATCGATCAATAAGTATGGTTTTTAGGGTAAAAGAATAGTTGATAGAATATTTTAGAAGTATGTCTAAGTTTTAAGTAAGGTGATGCATTGCCTAAAGCCAAGTAAATTCTACCCCCCAGTCTACGATTCAAAGGTCTATGATTCCAAGCTATGGAATTGTAGCAATATTGTAATCCCTTATTCAGATGTCTTGTTCAGATCTTAACCAAAATTCTTGGCTCCTTCAAATTGTTAGAACTCCCTAGAAGGGTGTTGAAGAAACCCTCCACTTGAGCATGAGTATCTAGTATGATTCAGTTTGAATTGATAGTAGTTCAGTTTAACAATCAGGCACATAGGTTTCTATGGATTTCAATTTTTTGACCCAGCCTAGTTTTACTACCTGAAGTTTCATAAGTACGGTCATTCCAAAATAGTTTCGCAATTGCGAATTCAGCTCAGTATATGTATCAGGCATCAGTTTTAGAATTCAGATATCTAGTCATGATTCAGTTCATAAATATTCACCGAACAATCTTTGTTTTCTAAGTATTCCAGCTCAGACACTGTGATACCTATATTGTGATCTTAGCCTTATTTTCTCATGATTTGTGCCTGCATAAACTATCACCTCACAGTCTATAAGTACGATCTCACCATGAGCAGATCAAGCAAATTCTAAACTCTCAGCATGAGTCAGCTCTTCATAAATAAGTAAAAAGGGCAGGTTAGCTCAGATTCAGATGAAGGTAACAACCTTCCGTCATTCAGCTCCTCTCTAATCAAAGATTCAGTTAGATAGCCATTCTTATCATGAGTATATGCATTCATCGAAGTATGCCAAAGTTTAGAAAGATATAGATTCAATTTAATAAGTTATTTCAACTGGGTATTCTAAGTTTTCTCTATATTCTTAACCTAAAGAGAAACATTCGGGGACTAATGATCCCAAGGGGGAGATAATATAACACCCTGCATTTTGGGCTAGAACGAAAACCATCATTTCTATGTGTTGATGTTCCAAAATCTGTAAATCCTATGCAAATTTTGTATGTTAATCAATTATGTAGTATGGGAACCTATTTGAGCATGAATTGAGATCATAGAGATCCCCTAACTCAAGGCCAAGTTGAAAGCTTTCCTGTCGTTTGAGTTTTTGTGAGCGTCAAAACTTGAGTTTGCTTCAATCGACCATAACTCTTTGTATATGACGAACTGGGTGGCCTACTATATATCAAATGAAAGCTCTTCAATTTATCTATCCAACTATATCAATTTCACCTAAATTCGATACTAAAGCAAAAAGTTATGCTTATTTTACTCCAGCATGTTAGCCTAGAAAACTGAGTGACGACATTTGTGATAACTTATCACAAGTGTGATGACTTATCACGAATGTCGTCAGCCTTAGGCAGAATCCAGCCCCCAGTGACGACATTTCTGATAAGTTATCACAAGTGTGATGACTTATCACAAATGTCATCAGCCTTAGGCAGAAATTCATCAATTCCAGCCCCCAATGACGACATTTGTGATGACTTATCACAAGTCAGACAGCCTATCACAAATGTCGTCAGCCTTAGATTTTTAGCAACTAGGAAGCAATTTAGTAAAGATATTTTGGTCTTTTTTCTTTACTTCCCACGACTTATAACCCTCAAGGAGTGTATTATCTTCCATTCTCTTTAGTTAAACATATCAAAATTCTCTGCACACCTTTAACCACAAGGTTAGGGTTTCAACAAAAACACCTAATTATCTAGAGATTCAATCGTGAGAATTCGATAATTCTTGCATATATGAATTTCCTGTTAAGAGGGCTACGAGGGACATCCAATAGTTTGTGAATAACCTTTCAGAATTTTTGAAGTCATCCAAAAGCTCCAAGTTTAAGGTATATGGTTTTGAACAAGAGCACCCTTTTATTCTTGTGCTCAAAAGTTATATATTTTCGTAAAGTATTTCATAAACTCATGGAGAATTCCTATCATGTTATTAAATTTTGAGTTTTATGAAACTAAGTCTTACCTAAGCTTTGAGTTGTAATATTATTATGCATATTAATGTTTTAAATTGTCAATTTATGGTTTAAGTTGCATAATTCAATGTCTATATCATGTTTTGAGAATTTCAAGTCCTACTGTTATGAATTGAACCTTATGGTTAAAGAATGAGTTTGAAAATAAGATGTTAGTGATTTTTAAAAAATATCAAGAAGTGAGTTTTGATTGTAAGTTAAGATAGAAACCCACATTCTTGAGTTTGAAGGTAGATTTTCTAAAGTTCTAAGCTAAGTTAGGGAGTAGTATTTAGCACCGAGTTGGGCGTGATTCCAAGGTATCATTCCCCAGAACTACATTCCCCCGTAGGTTCTTGATATACCCCAAGTGGGTTAAGAAAGTGATCACTAAAGTTAAGGTTCAATTTGATGGAAAGGATAGAACAGGTCTCCCCAATATGGGTAAGACATTGGACTCCATATAGCCACATGGTTTATGTCGATTAGAAGAAACTCCCAAAGTAGCCCCCCTCTCTATCTAAGATACAAGTATATGTATTTTGAAAGCTATGAGTCTAAGATTTCTAAGGCTCTCAAGTGTCAAAATCTTTAAGTTTCCAAAAAAGTTCCTAGTTTTCATGAGATTAAAGTGTATGCTCTAAAAGATATTGTTTTAAGATTTTATCTATCTTACAAGTTTGAGAATAAAGATTTAGAATGAAGTGCAATGACTTACGTGATTTACATTACCTGTTTTCTTATTCATGATTATGATGGTTTTAATTCAAGCTATGTGAGTCATCTATACTAGCATGCATGTTTTCTAGAAGGATTTATGATATTGATTATTTAATTTCATACACCTCCATATACTCAATACATTCCCAAAGTGCTGATCCACATATACCTCTATGTGCTACATTGTCTCATAATGTAGGTACAAGACTTAGTATCCACATTCAGATTCAGTCAGCTCGCAGCTTCCAGTCAGCAGGTAATGAATCCTTTTGATTCAAGGGAGCAAGATAGACAGTTTGAGTAGTTCTTTATTTTCCTATTTCAGTTGTATTGAGTTGGGATAGTTGGGAGTCATGACTTGGCTATCTAAACTCAGTACTAGTAGAGGCTTCATAGATAGTCAGTAGACTTGATGTATTCAGTTTCAGTTTTATTTTGGTAAAAACAGAGTTGTAATCTTGTAAAGTTCAAATTTGTACTAATCAAGTTCAGAAAATTTTTATGTTCTTGTTGATTTTATACAGATTTAAGCATTTTATTTAGTTGCTTATTAGTTATGCCAGTAGAAGGCTTAGCTTGGGGTCACATGTGACCCTAATCATCGTGTGACGTCTCGAGACCCAATTATGGGGCATTACAAATTTAATGTTCTAAATTATATGGATGGAAAATTCTAGTCCTGCACTCTATGTTTCATAATTGAGTACATCAAGAACGCATGTCATGACTTGTTCCTTGATTTCGCATGTTATGTACCTATATATATATATATCTTAATATTTTCCTGTATTAATAAAAATATGGTTAAATATAATGGTTTGGATTGGTTTTAAATACAAATCCTTATCCTTCAAAAAGTATACATTTCATAGTCTTGTATCTTACGTCATAGACTTGTTTTAGATTTTATTTTGTCTATTGTCGGGGGCATATCCCGACATGTTATAGACATCGGTTTTGTAGAGGGTTTGTGGATGACTGTAGACTTAGGTATATTGGTTCATTGTTGATATTAATTGATTGATTAGATTCTTTTTAAGCTATGACTATAGTCTTGTTTCCGTTATCTTATTTTATAGCCGGAGTTCATCCAACACTTATGGATTGATGTGATGATTTAGTTAGGTTAACGGGGCGATCTCCGGTCCTTATTGGGCTTGAGGTGCTCATATGACAAATACCAATTTTGGGTCGTGTCAAGTTGTTATTAGAGCCTAGGTTTATGGTTAGTTATGAGTCCACAAAGTCGTGCTAAGTAGAGTCTCTTTTATGGGTATGTAGCACACCACACTTATAAAAGAGGGGCTATGACACATGGAGAAATGTTTCTCTTTCTTATGGTTTTATCTCGAGCTATAGAGTTTAAGGTCTTGGATTCGTCTAATTTCTTTTTCTTCATCTTTCAAATCATGCCTCCAAGGAGATTTGATGTTCAGGCAAACCCCTTGGCCCCAACTGAGGGCCCGATAGATGGAGCTCATCAAACTTTCAAGGTCCAAACCCGGGTAAGGGTCGCGGTATCTAACTGTCCTTGTGGGGTTCTACCTTTCCCCCTAACCCTACTTTTGGGAGTGACACTCCTCCTCCGTCACCTCAAAGGGATGTTACTAATGTTGAGTTTTGTCTCTCCATTACTTAGTTGACTCAATTGGTAGCTTCTCAGTTTGGGTGTAGTGTTCCTATTGCTCCATCCTCTATTGCTCCATCCTCTGAGGCCATAAGGGTTGACCAATTTATGAGGTTGTATCCTCATATGTTTATAGGTGTAAAGGTTGAAGGAGGTCCTCAAACTTTCATTAACGAAATAGAGAAGATCTTTAGGATTATGCATATGTTAGAACTTAAAGGTGTTGAGTTTGCTTCTTATTAATTGAATGACGTGGCATACCTATGGCATAAAAAGTGGGGACATTCAAGAGGTGAAGATGCCAGTTTTGCTATGTGGGGGAATTTCTCTAGTTCTTTCCTAGACTGCTTCTTTCCTCAAGAGTTGAGGGAAGTGAAGGCAGAGGAGTTTATGAATTTTTGGTAAGGTAGGATGTCTGTTAAGGAGTATGCCTTGAAATTCCATTAGTATTCTAGGTATTCCCCTGATCTGGTTTCTATCATGAGAGCTAAAATACATAAGTTTGCTTCCAGACTATCTCCTGAATTGGTCCTAGAGAGTAAACCAACTTTGTTGATCAAAGACATAGATATCTCTAGGTTTGTTGTGTATATCCAATAAGTAGAGAAAGAGAAAGAGAAACATACTTAGATTGATGAGAGACAGAGTAAGAGGTCTCCACTTTCTAAACAAAATGGAGGCTAGCAGTCTAGTGGTAAGTTGTCCAAGAGGGAGAATTAGGTGAGTGGTGATTCTCAAGTCATTCAACATCGACCTACCCTCCTTGTAGATTCTGTAGTTAATATCATCATAGTGAGTGTGAGAAGGGGAGGAACATATGTTTTAGATGTGATCAGAAGTGGCATATATAGCGAGAGTGTCCTTCTCTGGTGGCTTCTTGGTCTAATAGGACCCCTATTGATACTTCATCTGCTCCTACACCAAAGGGTGCTATTTTTGCTTTTGCTTCTATTTTTGGTACCAGCACTAGCTGAAATTGGTTATATGCGCTTGCTACCCGTCAGGATTCTGAGGCATCTCTAGATGCTGTTATGGGTATATTAAAACTCTTATTTCATGATGTGTATGCTTTACTAAGTATGGGGTCCTCTCTCTCTAATGTGACCCTATCCGTGATTGAGTATTTCAGTTTGATTTGAAAGTTATTTTGGGCTCCTTTTTTATTCTACCCCGGTAGGAGACCTTGTGGTTTTAAAGAGTCTACAGAGGATGTTTGGTAACTGTAGGCAGTGAAAAAACTTATGGAGTTGAATATTGTTAATTTTTACATTATTTTAGCGATGGATTGGTTGCATTTGTGCAATGCTTTCTTAGATTATTGGATCCTTAAGGTCATGTTTAATTTCCCTAATAATCTGGTCATTGTGTGGGAAAGGATTTCTTTAGTTCCTGAGGGAAGGTTCGTCTCTTACCTTAGAGACCAAAAGTTGGTCTATAAAGGGTGTTTGTATCATTTGGTCTTAGTTAAAGACTGTAACTCAGGAGGTACTTTCCTAGAATCCATTCCTGTGGTTAATGAATGTCCTGAGGTTCTCCTTGGTGACCTTTCTAGTATCCTGATGGGAGTTTGAGTTATGGGTTGGTCTTGTCGAAAACACTTATCTAAATTTCTATTCCATCTTTCTAGAATTATTTTGGTGAAGTGTTTTCATTCTTGCATGCATAAGATGGATGTTATTACTCAGGAAATAATAGGTTGTCGGCGGCTAAATGAGGAATTTAGGGTGTCCTCCTTGTAGGGTTGACCATGTATAGGTATATTCTAATGCAATACTTTGTTGAGGAGCGTTCATAGATGGATGTAAGAAATAGAGCCCTGTGGCTTAAGTTAACTCCTTCTTGCTTTAATTAGGCTTGAATGTGGAAGTAGTATATGGATAGATTCAGGCCCTTGTAGTGATGTGTTAATGGGAAAGTATACATTGAAATAGACTTGCTCTCTAGCATGAGTCCCATTCATCTAATTTTTCCATGTCTCTATGTTGAGAAAGTATGTAGGTGATCCTTCGTTGGTTATTCACTTAGAGGATGTTGGTATTTTGGACTCTTTGATCTATAAGGATGTCCCGATAAGAATTTTAGGTTGGTAAGTTTTTTGGTTGCAAATTAGAGAGGTGGCGATTCTATGGAGGAACCAAAAGTCTGAGAAACTACTTGGGAGGTGAAAGAGGACATAAAGTCCAAGTATCTGCATTGGTCCTCCGTTCTAGAAACTCGTGATTAAGATGTGTGTTGGTGTTCATAACTTGATTTATGTCCTTATTATACAAGGGGTTCAAGTCCTTGAACTTTAAAATGAATGAGTGTCTTTGATGGACAATGGGTTTGAGTCCCAAAGACAATAGAATAAATGGTTGATCAATAATGATCTTTACATGAGCCTTTTCTTATTGCATGTGCTTATTTTCTAATGTGGTTTAAGGTTATCTTGATGAGTAATAGTGTGTTAAATTATGATTGTGCTTGCCTTACCCATCATTCAAGGAAGAATGATCCTAAGTGGAGGAGAATGAAACACCCTAAACCATGGCTCTTTAAAAAATTCTTAGGATTGGATATTTCGTCCATGGTACAACTCAAGGGTACTAGTCGTACCCAAGAATATGACTTTGGCCCCCCCCCCCTCTCGTATATTAGGCAGTGTAGTGTGAGTTACATACTGTCAAAGATATGGCTTATCCTCTCTAAAGTCATATATTAGGGTACGGGTCGTATGTCGCCTAGTCGTATGTTGCCATATGCTTAGCCTATTTAAATCTGTCCAAGGTATAGTTCAGGGTACGGTTTAGGGTACCATTCATTCCCTAAGATATGAGTTATAAATGTTTAGTCGTATCCTGGACAGTTTAGGGGTCCAGGGTGAGGCCTAGGGTAAGAGTTAGGGTACCACTCATACCTTAGGGTACGGTTTGGTATGAGAGACGTACCCTCCTATGGGTTAGTTTCAAGCTTTTAAAATGAGGGCTTTATGGACATTTCCCACCCCAAAACCCTTAAGTCCCCTCACTATATAACATGTTTAGGCCTCTCATAATATATTTTGGAAGATCAAGACTCACTAAAAACACTCTCTAACTCACTCTTGAAGATTAGAGGTTGGGGTATCTCAAGTGTTCATCTAGAAGCTAAAAGGGGTCAATTTCCTTCAATTAATCATCTTGTATAAGACATGTATATCTACCCTCATTGTTAAATTCAAATATCATGTGTTTTAAATATTGATTTTAACTTGTAAATAGTGGTTTTTGAAATAAAATGTTGAGGGGTTTAACACATAGTGATGGGTATTGTTTACTCTTACTTAAACTTATTTTTGTACATTCTTTTGGTGACGGTTTCCACATGTTGGTGCTTGTTGAATGTGGTTTAACAAATGGGTCATGCGTAACCCTAAATTTTATGATTCTTACTTTTGTTTTGTTCTTGATAAAAGCATGCCCTTAAGGTGTTTGTGAAAACATCTAGGAGAAATAAGTAGTCACTTATTAATGGTGCATTGAACTATGATATCGGTCTAATGAATATAAATGGAAAATGGCATTGACTTAATGAATATCAATTCTTGGTAAATGGCTACGTAATGGCCTTGATGGCCATGTAATGAGTTAATTTAGTGACTTTGGTGGTATGATTGTTAAAGAGGTTGGAGTCCCTAAGCATGGAATTGAATTATGTTTTGAACTAAAATTTGGTATAAGGATGGTAACAAAGAATGAATGGTTTGTAAAGGTCTTGATGACCCTAAATGGATTTGCATTGTGGTATGCACTAAGACATTAACCTAATTAAATAATTGATTGTTAAATGGTTTTATAAAGATCGTGTGGTCGTATATGTAATATTAACTTATAGCCTTGGTAGGTTGAATTGTCTAAATAGGTTAGAGTCCTTATGTGTTGAATTGAATGGGTGTTAATGTATAGATAAAAGGGTTAGAGTCCAAATTGATGACCAGTAATGGTCATGATGTCTTGTGGTTAAGGTTTATTTGCCATATGAGATAACTTATGGTTAAGGTCCACTTTCGATATAAGACAGCTTGTGGTTAGGTATACTTGCCATATAAGACGGCTTGTGGTTTGTGTCCACTTGCCATATAAGACGGTTTATGGTTAGGGTCCACTTGCCATATAAGAAGGTTTATGGTTAGGGTCCACTTGCTATATAAAATATGATGGTTTATGGTTAGGGTCCGCTTGCCATATAAAATAAAATGGCTTGAGGTTAGGGTCCTCTTGCCTAATGTAATGGAGAAGTTTAATATTCTAAACTATAAGGGTAGAAGATTTGAGTCCTCCACTCCATGTTTCATGATTGAGTACTTTAAGACTGCATGTCATGACTTGTTACTTGATTTGGCACATTATGTACCTATATATGTATCTTCATATATGCTTGTACAAATATAAAAGTGGTTGTATATGATGGTTTGACTTGGTTTTGAATAACTGCACTCTTTTATCCTTATCCTTGAGTTACATGCTAGCACTCTAACCGCTAACCATCTTCGGATGCTATGTCCCCACGCAACATAGGGTTTAGAGCTTCTTCTTCTCTTGTTGTGCAATAACCAGGTATTGGAGCGGATTGTGTGTTGACATTGAAGTGGTAATCTCTTATTCTTCGGCAAGCATACATTTTATAGTCTTTTATCTTATTTTATAGACTAATTTTATATTTGGTTCTGATGATTGTCGGGGGCATGTCCCGACATATTGTAGACATTGGTTTTGTAGAGGCTTTATGGATGACTGTGGACTTAGGTATGTTGGTTCATAGTTGATATTAATGGATTGATTAGATATTTCTTAAGCTATGATTGTAGTCTTATTTTTGCTATCTTATTTTATAGCTTGAGCTCATCTGACACTTGAGGATTGATGTGATGGTTAGGTTGGGATAACGGGGAGATCCCTAGTCCTTGTTAGGATTGAGGTGCCCATACGACAAGGCTTGATTTTGGGTCATGTCACTATGCCTCTACATATCTTAAACCCCATGAAAGGAATTACCCGACTTATGATCTTGAGTTGGAAGCGGTTGTATTTGCCTTAATGATTTGGAGGCATTATCTATCTGGTATTAGAAGTTTGAGGTTTTCTTCCAATTGGGAGATGGTGTGCTTCGTTGTCTGGGTAGGTTGTGTGTTCCAAATATTGATGGTTTGAGGCAGTAAATGTTAGCAAAAACACATGGTTCATGATATTCTATTCATCCAGGAGCCACTAAGATGTAGCGCTATTTGCGGAAAGTCTATTTGCAGAATGGCATAAAAAAGATATTGTAGAATTTGTGGCTAAGCGTCCAAATTATCAGCAGGTTAAGGTTAAACATCAGAGACCTAATGGTACGCTTTAGGAGATGAGCATCCCCACTAAGAAGTGGAAAGTGGTGAATATGGATTGTCTTATAGGGCTACCTCTAATGCAACGCCAACATGATTTGATTTGGGTTATTATGGATAACATGACCAAGTCATTCCACTTATTGACAATCCATACTTCATATTCAACTGAGGATTATACCAAACTCTATCTCAAGGAGATGGTGAAATTACATGGAGTCCTTTTGACCATTATTTCAGATAGAGGTACCTAGTTTACCTATCATTTTTGGAAAGCTTTTTTAGAAAGGTCATGGTACCCAAATTCTTCTTAGTACAACTATTCACCCGTAGATAGATGGTCAGACAGATAGGACTATTCATACCTTAGAGGATATGTTAAGGGCTTGTGCTATTGATTTCAAGGGTAGTTGGGATGATCACTTATCAATGATTGAGTTTGCCTGCAATAACAGTTATCACTCAGTATCTAGATGGCTCTATTTGTGCCTCTGTATAGTAGGAGGTGTAGATCTTCTATTGGTTAGTTTGAGGTTGGTGAAGGTACTTTAATAGGTCTAGAGTCAGTGTATGAGGTGATGGAGAAAGCTCAGTTGATCCGAGAAAGGTTGAAAATAGCCCAGAGCCGTCAGAAATCCTATATAGATGTGAGAAAAAGAGTTCTTGAATTTGATATTGGAGACTTTGTGTATTTGAAAATTTGGCCCATGAAAGGGGTGGATGATTTGGTAAGAAGGGGAATCTCAGTCCTTGCTATGTTAGCCCCTATAGAGTTTTGAGTTGTTCTAGGAAGGTATCTTATGAGTTAGAGTTGCCTACATAGTTAGCATCAGTGCATCTAATATTCCGTGTCTCTTTGCTAAAGAAATGCATTGGTGATCTAGCTTCTGTCGTTCCCTTAGAAAGTTGGGTGTAGAAGATAGCCTCTCTTATGAGGAAGTCCCGGTCAAAACCCTTTACTATTAGATCCGTTGGTTGAGGAATAAAAAGGTTGCCTTGGTTAAGGTTCTGTAGAGAATATAAGTTTGTTAAGGGAGCTACGTGGGAAGCAGATGCCGATATGCAAACCAAGTATCCACATCTATTCTATGAACTCAGACTCAACTTGAGGTAATCGTTCCATTGAATTATATATTTCATTTTCTATCTCAACTATCTAACCATCCTCATGTCATAGCATGTATTCATGAATTCAGTTTAGTCTATACATCATGTTTTTAGATTCAGATATTTAATCACAATTCAGCTCATAAGTCTACTGTGCATGATCTCTATTTTTCCTAGTGACCCAACTCAACTAGTTTCATTTGAAGACGAATGATCCTAAGGGGGAGATATTGTAATACCCTAAGTTATCAAGATCTAGAACTCTTAAAATTTTGGTAATGAAGTTAGCTTTCCAATGCTTTAAGTCTCGCCTTAATCCGATGTCATGGAAAAAATTTGTGGAAAATTTCCCTAAACACTTGATACATTGCCATGACTACGACTCAGGAAACGATTCGTAAACACTCATGATGAGTCATCACGAGTGAGTTATATTCACTCTAGTGAAGGTCCTAAGTTTGCGCCTAGTGGCTACAACTAGACATTACAGCTCGTAATCAGTGACTATGAATTGTAGGGAGGGACTCTTAGCCTGACCAGTAAAGGACCTAAGACTCAGGATTAAGACTATGACTCCATTTTATGACTCGTAGTCAGTCATGACGAGTCGTTAGGGAAAAGTTTTAGTCAAAGTAGAAAAGGGCTCCAGACCCTATATTCCAACCTATGACTTAGACTTCAACCCGTAGTCAGTCTCATCAAGTCGTAGGGTGTGTTGTAACGACTAGAACCCAGATTCTTGCATGATTTTCCAAGGGCTTTTAAGTCTTTTCCCACTCCTTTAAAAGCCTAACCCATATTGTTTAGGATTTACAAAGGGGGCATAAAAAACCTAAAACCCCTCAAAATTCCATCATTCATCATAATTTAATTTAGCAAAATAAAAAGGAGCGGTTTCCGTCCCTCTTAAGAGAAAATTAGGATTTCACAAAGAACAAGACCAATCTCAAGGATTTCATCCAAGATTCTATACTCAGGTATGTGGGATATTCATTAATGGATCCCTTTCGCCCATTAAGTCCTAATACTTTCCTATTTTTATAAGTATAAACCCTTTTCTCCAAATTGGTGAAATTTCATGTAAACTGTGAATTTTATAAATTTTCCCTCCATTGTTCTGATTCTAAACTATGAAAATACATTTCCTTATAATAATGGTGTTTCTATTTGTTTGATAATGCAAATATCTACTCCATGCTTAATTATTGAAATATTGGTTGTCAATCATGATTTTTCCTCTACCATGGATTGATCAATTCTGCATTAGATAGTGTTGGTGTATTATGAACACTTGATACCTAGGAAAATAATATATGTTACAGTTTTTAAGTTACAAGTCATTTAGATAAAACTTGTTTCGTTAAATTCATAATATTACCATAATGAGAACTTGTTAGTACTAGATCATGCTAAATAAATAATAAAACCAATGTTATTCAGTTAGGAGTAATACTTAGCACTGAGGAAACGCAGGGATGGAGACTCCTTTGTTAGTTAGGCATGAGTTGTTAGTAGTAGTCCCTAAGTTCTAGACCTACGGTGCAACCATAAACTTTAAGGGGTCCCCCGTTAGTATAAAAATGACACCCTCATCCTTTGAGATATCAGATTAGTAGATCCACGCTAGCCAATGTTGGTACTCCTTGCAAGGTACCAATACCCATCCAACTAGGGTTACTATTTAGACCCTAGTTTTTCTTAGACTGGGGTATGTTGGTTATAGTTAGCTCCCACATTCTTAGTTCATTATTCAAATTATTCTAGTTTAAGTTTTGATGACCAAGTGTTCAGTTTATCATTATTCAGTTACTTAGTTTTACAAATTATCTTAGTACATGTTTATGCTTAGTATTTTATTCATTTTACATGATCATGCCTTCATGTTCAGTATCCATATGTATATTAGCTAGTTTCTATCTCACATACCAGTACATTCCATGTACTAATCACATACTTTCTTTTGTATTATGTTGTCATATAACATAGGTTTAGACACTCAATTTCCCTATCGTACATAGAAAATTCATGTACCCCTCAGCAACAATTGTGGTAAGTGCTCATCCTTCGAGGACAAGTTAAACATAGTAACTTTTAGTATTTCTTTTATTACTATCATTTGAATTTAGTTGGGGGGTTTATCCCATCAACTTCTTATGTTTAGAGGCTTTCAGATAGCTAGACAGTCAGTTATGTTTTTCATTGATGCATTTCAGACACCATTATTATTGACTTGACTATTTAAATATTTATTAAATGACTTTCGCAGAGTATTTTGATATTTTCTTTCAGTATTCACAGTTTGTGACAGTTCATGGGTTAGCTTGAGGTCACTTGTGGCCTTTAGCACCGTGTTATGCCTAGGGGGTAGTCTCGGGGAGTGACAATGGTTTCTGGGTAACTTATGAGGATTAACACCATGGTTGTAGTTGATAAAGCTTGTGGTTGTTTTTAATTTTTTTCATAATTAGCATGATTTGGTGTTGTTGCCATTAGTTCACATTCCAAGTTATCTTAAAATATCATGTTGCCTAAATTGCTCTAGTTAATGGTTTGTTGTTCTTGTTGACATGTTTGAGACGTCAGGCATGATGTTAGTGGTAGTAAATTTGAAATAATTGTTGTAAAATTTATATGGTTTATGGAATGATGGTGTTGGCTGTAGAATAATATTAAGAAAGTTGATCCCACCTATGATATGCACATTGCATTGTGATGAACATTGGTGTGCCCTTTTCAAGGTGTACATCGGTGAAGTCACAGTATCCTGTAGTAGCACTTAAGTGGGTCATGCAAACAAATTAAGTGTGGGGGTGGTCCTTCTACCACCCTCCTCTTAGTTGTAGTTAGCCATATTGTGCTTGATTAATGTTAGGTGTTGATGGTTGTTGCAGGAATTATGGCACCAAAAGTTAACAAAGGAAAGACGGTGGCATCCAACTCCCATTATGGTCAAAAGAGGTCGTGAATAGGGCAATATTTAGAGGCTAATCTGTTGCCCTTCCAACGCTTCAAATTTCTCATTGTAGATTTGATGTCAGATGGGTTGAAAAAGCGTGTGTCCAATGGTACAAAGACAATAAGAAGCCTTAATATTAATCGATGGAGGCTATTGAAAAGGACAAGTAGGCACGATACTACCTTCGTACCTTAGCCCATATTATGAAGCTGAAACTTGACTTTACTTTTGAGGATATGGGAGAATGCAACTTAGATTTGATAAGGGAATTTTATCTAAACAGGTTCCCTAATACTCAAGGGAATAGTATGAGATCCGTGGTCAAATTGTGAAGCTGACTGTTGAGGCACTAAATTCTATTCTTGGCACACCTGAGGTGGATCACTCAAGATTCAGGGAACTATATAGCCGATCTCCTTATAGGGCTATCAGGTACACTTTGTATGGGTCACGCTCCATGGCTCGGTTGGAGCATCACAACACCATTCCCTATGCTTTCCTAAACAAAGAAACACGTATTTGGTTAAGGATAGTTAGAGCTTGCCTTATTCTGGGGTCATACTTCACGAGTATCTCTTTCGATCGCGTATGTCTAGTATATTCTCTGATGATTGATATTTCTTTTAATGTTGGTGTAGTGATTTATGTTGTTATGTAGAATGCCAAATTACATAACAAAGTTTGTTTTAGCTCTGGAGGCCTATTGACTAAGTTTTTGCGAATGGAGGAGGTTGAGAAGGATCCCACAGACTATAAGCCATAATGTAATTTGAGAGGCGCAAACGTGACCAAGGTTAAGGAACTTGATTCTAGCTAAGGACCAGTCCTCATGACTATAGAGTGAAATGCACAGGATGATAGTTTCTTTCAACATCTTTATAGTATGATAACGCTGTCAATGAGGTGTGGGGACCGAGCACCTACCTCCAACGAGCTACGCTAATTGGATTATGACTATCTAATAAATGAGCATGCTAGAGCCATATGTCGAGTGGTACACACTTTCAGGGAGACAGTGGATGATGACATGTCTACTAATAATGAGTTGGTTGATTAAGATATTCAGATAGATTCTGATGTTGCTGATTTCAAGGTAGGATATCCGAGTCCTGGCACTGAGGAGGAGTATTATTTGGCCTAGGAAGTTATTTTACCCATCTTATTATTTTATTTTATCTACATTGGGAATGGTGCTGGATTCACTACAAGAAAAAGCCTAATTTAAGACCAATATTTAGGGATAAGTTAGTAAAATCATCTCTTAAAGTATATATATTAGAATGAGATATTAATTTTATCCCTAATTTTATATTTTACAGCGAAGATACTAAATATGGTCCCTAAAAACTTAGTAACTGGCCGCAAATAGTCCCAAATTATAATTGAGCACCTATAGATAAGTTGCCAATCATTAAAATAAATTAATTTTTTTACTTTAACAAAAACTAATACATTACCCGCGCGATGCGTAAAAAGTTTTCAAAATAAAAATTATAAAAATTTAGTAATATTTTTTTCTTGATCATATTAAGTTTCTTCCATCTTAAATTACAATTAAATTTGTATCATATGCAGTAAAATTTAGAATTTATTCATCAATCCATAAAATTATTTATGAATTTCTGTTGTCATCTTTTAAATTGTGTATTTTTTAATCTAAAATAATACAACTCCAATCTTTTAAATTTAGAATGTATTTTTTTTTTGGCAGAATACATCACCTAAGGCAATTTAATAACTATCGTGCTTAGTAAATAAAATTACAACATTGTATTACTAACAATAAAAAATTTGCTATTAAATAAACAATAAATCATAGTGAATAGTGAACTAATATTTATCTAAACATTTTTGTGATTACTCATATTATATTGATGAAATAATACACGGCTTTAAAAAAAAGCAATTTATCATTTTAAGTATAAATTCGAGCAAATAACTTGTGAATTCTAGTTACAGTTGATAAAAAAAAAAAACTAATAGTGTCATCTAAGATTTGACTATGATAGAATAGATGATCCTTAAAATAATTTTATAATTTTGTTCTAATTTAAGTAATGAAAGATGGAAGATTTATTTGTAGGAAAAAAATATTTAAAGATGACGAATTTAACAAAATACAAAGTCATCATTTCAAACAGTAAGATTTAATTATGTTTCATAAGAGTGCAGATGGACAGAACTCAAAGGTAATTACCCCTTAAATATTTTTTTTAATTTCGTATGTAGAAAAATGAAAAATCTTATTAATCACCAACTAAACAAATTACAAAACTCATAGGCACTCTGCTAATAACTCGATGTCTAATTATCAGGACTAATCAAAGCATTCTACCTATCTACCTCTGCTCAATATTATCTCAGATATACAACTTCCCTATTCATTTCTATCTTTTCTATATCTCTGTACTATTATATGCCCCATATACTCTGTATTTACATTCTTTTTTAATCTAGCCGCATATCATAGCTGATCGTTGGACTTTGTGATTCCACAATGCTTTGTTCCTAGCTAGCATTCCAAATAGCATATACCAAAATAGTTAGAACAGTAAGTGAAAAGGTTCATTTCAGTTTTCTAAACACTCTTCAAATGCTACGATGAGATGTCTCCATTCTCTGTATACCTAGTAACTACAGTAACCCATTTAAGCATTCATGACAATTGACATTCAAAGAAGAGATATTTGAGGTGTTATTCATCATGCCTTATTTACTTATATGCCTCAAAATAAATTGAACAATATACAGCAAAACAACAAATGATGAATAGTATTATTTTTGAAGTTCCATACAATTTAAGAGTTAGCAGAATTACCAAATGCTAAATCTTCATCAATATAATGCATTACTGTTCACCCATATTCTCGTCAGGAGAGACACTCTATGGTTCCATAGTTATCTATAATTTAAGAAATGTAACTCTTCTTAATAATATTCTTGAAAAGTTACCATATCTCTATTGTAGGTAATTGTCATGTAAGCCATGATCAAAAGAATATACATGAATTCTTGTTTATGCATAACTTACTTGTTTGCTAGAATGAAACATGAATTAAGTGGTAATAACATTCTAAAACCCCGCAAATGTTGGATACTTAAATCAATAGGCAAATGAAAATAAAATTGATTTAGGTGCTACATACACTTCAGTACATATAAGTTCTTTGGCAGGCCCATAAATTTTAACTCTTTTAACTTTTACAATTCTGCTACAATCAATTTGTATTGTTGATGTTCTTGAAAGTGTTTTCTTAATTTGCTCCTATGCTTACTGTAGTACCTCATATTTTTCTAGCTTAAATTAACTCTCAGTTCATGAGTTATCCAATATAAAAATATTCAAAATACTGATTATTTTTTCAGTTTAGAGCCTGCCATTACGTAGGAAATTGAATCATCTTTTTAACGATATAAAATTTGCCTAAATCCGATAACCGGGTAAAAACTTATGGCTATTTTAAGTTTCAGTTGTTAAACACCATAATTCAGGCCAGTAGCACATCACGGAGTATGTCAAAATAAAAATTGTCAGTTTCTAGTGAGGTACCACAATACCGACGCATTGTGCCATACATTATTTACACATTTCTCAATTTCCAGTGAGCCAACGCGATTGTACCACGTCACATCGAGCTTCCAGATCCCATCCAGTATTGCAACGTGATTCCACCGCATTGTGCTACAAGCCACATTCCCAGTTGTCATTTTCCAGTGGCTTGGTGTGATAGTGGAGCATCGTGCCAGGACCCAAAATTGGGTTTACAATGACAAAAATTAAAAACGTTCCAGGGGTAATAGGGTCTTTTTTCGTAACCCAGATCAGCCTTAAACACAAAATTATGCCCTAAATACCCTATTATATCATTATTCGCTCACTTTTCTCAAGATTGAAAACATTCTCTCTCAAAGAGGAAAAAATCCTAGTTCAAGAAATCAAGGTCAATCCTCAAGAAATCCTCCAAGAACCTTTAAGAAAGAATCTTCTAAGGTATGTTATGTGTTCATCTATGGGTTCCTTTCACCCATAGAGTCCATGAATCCATTTTCAAATTACAAGATTGTTGGATTATGAACTTCTATGTTTGAATTGAGTTGAATTCATGTTTATGTTATTGTGGGGTCTTAGTCCATGATTAAATTACAAGCCTTCGTGAAATTGAATAACATGTGTGATTAATATATGATTATCTTGATAAAACCTTGAATTTACAAAGTGATTAATGTGTCTATGATGTTAATTGGGTTTAATCCATGATTATTATAAGAATAATGAAATTAGATTAGTTTTTTATGGGGAATTATATGAATTGTATGGTAAACCCATGAAATTGTAAGTTTGGGAAAGTGTAGTTGCCATGTTTATATATTATCCATGATTATGTGCATGAAGTTATGCTCCCTAAGTGGTTGATAGAATGTCCATGTGAATAAAGTGATGGAATCATGACATGTTAGTATTTGTAAAATATTATGCCCTGCAAGTGTTTGATAAAATGTCCCTATAGATAAAATAAGAACATGTGTACATTGTTATGATTTGCAAGATCATGTGATGCTTTACTTTTTAAGCTATTGAGTCCTGGGGGTATTTTATACCTGATAATTTAGCTATTTACTTAGAGCCAGTATCAGTTATAGAATAGTATTAGTCATGTCACGATTAGAAGAACTCAGTCCGTTATAGAACTTAGGAAAACTCAGCAAACTCAGTATCAGTCCTGTCCAGTTTAGTTCAGTACAATTAGTTCAGTGTCTTTCAGTTGAGAGTAGGATTCAGTACTGAGTGAGCCTAGGGATGGGGGCTTACCCGTTAGTTAGGACTGGGTCCCTAGAAGCAATCCCTAAGTTCCAAAACTACGTAGCCAGCATAGGTTATGAGATGTCACCTGTTACATACGAATGACATACTCAGGGATCACCCGCTAGTTAGGACTAATCTCAGAGGTTACTCGTTAGTTAGGACTGACTCCACAGCAGTTGTTAGTACCTGTGGCATGGTGCTAACACCCTTCCAATTGGGGTTACAAATTGGACCCCAACTCAGTTATCTTATCTTTTTTAGGGCATGTTGGTTAGATGATTACCTCCCATAGTTTCAGTTGTAGTCTTCAGTTTAGAATTCAGTTTAGTTTTACAGAATTAGGACTATCAGAAATAGTCAATCAGTATCAGTAAATCAGTTATCAGTAACTTCAGATATTAATTACATAGTTATTAGAACTCAGTACTTATCTTCAGAAAAGTTCAGATACAGTATATATTTATGTATGTCCACAGTATTGCCTACTCAGTGATTTCAGTAGTATCAGTTACTCAAGTACTCTTACATTCAGTTACTTTATATCTTTCAGTTAGTTACTATTCATGCATATGAACCCTTGGATTCAGCCTTACCTCATCTAGCATACTAGTACATTCTACATACTGGTTGCATACTCTTTCTTTGCTCTATAATATCTCATATCATAGGTTCGGATGCTCAGGTTCCTGACTGCACTTAGTCAGATCCAGTCAGCAGTCGCAGATTTAGTAGTGAGTCCTTATCTATTGAGGGCATACTTTATTTCAGTTTTTAAGTTTATCAGTAGATCAGTAGTCGAAGTTAGTTGGGGGTTTGTCCTATCAACTCCATATTAAGACAGTTCAGTTAGAGACTTTTAAACTAGACTAGTTCAGACAGTATTTCAGTTTTCAGTTGTTACATTTATCAGTATTTTAGATTTTGAACCTTATGGTATTTCATCCTATTTTCCATATTAATCTTAGTATTACTATTCAGTGCTCACAGTAGATTTCAGTCATGGGTTAGCTTATGATTCTTTGGGGCCATAAACACCGTATGGCATCCAGGGTGTACTCTCGGGGTGTTACAATTACTTGCAAAATCCATTATAACATATATTATATAAAAGTAATAGACTAAGATATGCGAAGTTTATAGATCTATATAACAGGAATAAAAGGTTGAAACAAAAAGATAGAAGAGATTTATATTCAATCTCCAACCAACAACTCCTAACATGTCTTTAATCCATAAGCTACCTCATTTTCTAGACATTTTTTGATATCCCAAGTACACCTAAATACTTGACAACAATAAAGATGCAGCAAAGAAATCTACAATGATGAACAACTTGGTATATTATTTTCCAAATGCATTTTCATCTCATTTTTGAGTTATTTAAATCTTTTATGAGGTCCAGAGAAGTCTATTAATAACACTCTCTTGTACATTTGGTGATACTTTTTATATATGTAAGACCCCGTAAAATCCTAAACTTAATTTAGCCCTTTAAAGCTTGTTAAGGGTCCCAAACTTAGAAAATTTTTGCTATGTATCAAGACTTAGAATCATTTTAGCCTTCAAAAAATTTGAGGATTTTATTTCTGACCTTTTCGACCATAGGACGTCGATTTTCAAATTGATTCATGATCACGGTCACTTGTAGGTTATCTCAGGCGAGTTTTGGATTTTATGAACTAGCGTAAGGGAGAATTTGGATGCCCAAAATAGTAAGGGGTCACGATAGGCCCGCATCGCGAGGGCCAGTCAACCCAGCTAAGGGTTGCACCATGATGGCTGCTTAACTCGAGCCGAGGTCACATCGTACTAGATACTTACCCATGTATGGGTCACGACACAAGGGTATCCCAGTACAACATTGTTTTGTTATGGGTTGTGGGGGCAAATAGGTCATTTTCCCCACTCTTATTCAGCCAAAAATATGAAATTTACCCTCTATTCACAAAAATATACTCACTTTTTCTCAAATACTCTCAAGAACAAGCCTTAGAGTTTTCAATATAAGATTTAAATCTCAAGAATTTTACCATTAATAGTCTCAAAATCAAGCATCAAGGTATGTAAAGTGTTCATCCAAGGGTCCCTTTCACCCTTGAAGTTTAAGAAACCCCTTGCAAAATCTTGAATCATGGTTTTCGTGTTATGGGTTGTATTGTACTTATGTTGATCTTGTTTTATGATTTCAAGTTGTAATCTTTAAAGAATTTCATGAATTTATATTATCATATAGGTTGAAGTCCTTGAAATTGATTTAATTTGATGTAGCCATGATGTATTGGTTTATTATTCAAGCCTAAGCACAAGGTTATGCCTCTCATGTGTTTGTCAAAATGCCTAAGTGAATAAATTGTGCTTTATGATTCATAGATGATATTATAATGACCTTATGTTAGAACTACACGTTCAAAATGACTCCTATGTTAAAGCTATGCCTTGAAAGTGTTTGTTGGAATGCCTATGTGAATTGTTTAGTGTACTTATGACATAATAGTATGCATTCCTTTACATGTGCAAGTTCAAAATTTTCAAGTGCTAGATGATATGCCTCATTGATTGCATTGTGTACAGTTGACTATTGTTATGTTTCCAAGAATTATTATGTCTTATTATTATTCATGCAATAGACTCCTTGGGGTATTTAATGACAAAAAATTTAGTTGTATACCTAGAGCTAGTGTCAGTTACAAAATAGTCTCGATTACGTCATGATCAGTAGTACTCTCAGTCAGTTACAGAACTAAAAAAAAACTCAGTAAACTCAGTATTAGTCCAGTCCCATTCAATATTCAGTTCAGTCTTCAGTAAAAAAAATCAGTTAGCAGAATTTAGTAGTATTCCATCTGTCAATGAAAACTAAATGAACTCAGTCCAATTCAGTTAAACATTATAATCAGTAGAAGTTTAGTCAAGCCTAGTATGAGCTAGGAAATCAGTTTAGAGTCTATTCAGCTGGGAGTAGGATTTAGCACCGAGTGAACCCAAGGATGTTGAGTCACCTGCCAGTAAAGGGTGTGATTCTTAAAAGAAATCCTTGCATTCCAGAACTACGTAGCCAGCGTAGGTTGAGATATCAAACCTGTCAGTTGAGGGTTGATGGGGTATTTTAACCTTTTTGTTGAGGGTTCCACCACTCTTATTAGAGTACCTGCCAGATGATGGTATCTCTTCAGTTGTCTTTACCCGTGGCATAGTACGACACCCTTCCAGCTGGGGTTACATGCTTGGACCCTAACCCTATTAAAAGAAAGGGGCATGTCGGTTAGATGACTCCCTTCCACAGTCTTAGTATAGAACTCAATTTAGTTCTACAGATTCAACACTATCAGACACAGTCAATCAGCTCAGTATGGAACTTAGCATAGTTTCATAGAATTAGGACTGTCAGATACAGTCACTCAGTTATCAGTAGTATAGTATCAGTAAGCTCAGATCTCAGCTTATCAGTTTTCAAAACTCAGTACTTAGTGTTATCATGATCTCAGTTACAGTTGATGTATTCATGCACTAAAACATACCTTACTTAGCATACCAATATATTCAAAGTACTGACATATATTTTTTTATGCTATGATGTCTTATATCATAGGTTCAAATGCACGGGCTCCTGATCGCACTTAGAAGCCCAATCTATAAGCAGTAGACTTTATGGTGATTCCTCAAAGTTTGAGGACATAGTTAGCAGTTCAATATTTTAGTTTATCAGTAGCTCATTAGTTGGAGTTAGTTGGGGGCTTGTCCCATCAACTCCATGTTTCCGGATAGTTTAGAGGCTTT
This sequence comes from Capsicum annuum, assembly GCF_002878395.1. Lineage (NCBI taxonomy): Eukaryota > Viridiplantae > Streptophyta > Magnoliopsida > Solanales > Solanaceae > Capsicum > Capsicum annuum. Next base: position 94,558,235 of record NC_061113.1, read on the forward strand.
CAGACTAGTGTATTTTCAAAAAGTTATTTTCAGTATTCTGATTCCAGTATATAGTATTGATTTTAGATTTGAACTTATGGCATTTTTTCGTATTTATCTCCATTATGTTGTTACTACAGTATTACTATTATTCAGTGCTCACAGAAGATACTAGTCATGGGTTAACTAGTGGTCCTTTGGGATTGCTAGAACTGTATAGTGTCCGAGGTACAGACTCGGGGCATTACAAATTTTGTATCATAGCCAGGTTCAACAGAGTCCAAGAATGTCTGAAAGCCATATCTAATAGAGTCTTGCGCATGGGTGTGTAGTGCACCATACTTATGGACAAGAGGCTATGAGATGTTTTAGGAATAGTTTCCCTTCTTTCAGTATTTATGTCATGTAAGTGAGCATGAGTTCCAGTTAAACTCTCTATCTAATCTATGTTTCTCTTCCATTTACAGAACATGCCTCCATAAAGAACTAAGGGAAAAGGAACGGGAGACCAACCAATACCCCAGCCTGTCCAGCCAGCTCCTATGGATGAACATGTTTCCCATGCTGAGTTCAAAGCAGCTTTCACCACCATAGCATATTCTATGGAATCCCAGAATAAATTCCTAGCTGTTGTTTCAGCCAACCTAGTGGCAAACACTTTACCTGAATAAACCCTCCATCTTTTACCAGGTCTAAGTTAGATGAGGACCCCCAAGAATTTCTTGATCAGGTGTAGAAGGTTACGGATATTATGGGGGTGACAGCTAGTAAGAGTGTTGATCTAGCTTCATATTAGTTGTAGGATATGGCTCACTAAAGGTTTAAATATTAGAAAGAAGAGAGGGTCGCAGATGTAGGGCCTATAGAATGGGAGAATTTGGCCACTACTTTTCTGGATAGGTTCTTCCCACAAGAGTTGAGGGAAGTAATTGTTTTGGAATTTATTAATCTAAAGAAGAACAACATGACGGTGAAATAGTATTCTCTTAAGTCTACTCAATTAGCCAGATATACTCCTCACGTAGTACAAGATAGCAGGTCTAAAATGACCAAGTCTGTGTCTAGAGCAAATGATAGTATGGTCAAGGAGTGTAGGATTACAGTGTTGATTAGTAAGATGGACTTATCTAGGCTGATGGTCCATGCTCAACAGATAGAGAAGCAGAAGAATAAGGAGAGAGAGAAGAAGAAAAAAAGAGCTAGAACAGGTAGTTTCAACTTAGCTCAGCCTAAGTCAGAGGGCGGAAATCATTCTTAGTTCCGTCCAAAATCATTAACTCCATCACCATCCTCAGCTAGTGCTCTAGTGCTAAAATTTAGAAATGGCAGTAGAGATAGGGCGCTAGGCCCTAATCCTCAGATTAGTGTTAGTAGTGCCCGAACAAATCCAGTCAACCAGAAGTATGGCAAAACCACCAGGGTATCTACAGAGCGGGCAATGATGTATGTTTTGGATGTGGCAAGCCAGGCAACAGAGTTAAAGATTGTCCCTAGTCTGGTTCCCAGGGTTAGCATAACCATTTCCCAGGTCAGTTCGATGTTCGAACTAACAGGGTGCCTCATCCAGAGCCACCAGTGGGCAGTGCCTAAATAGACTCTATGCTCTTCAGTCCCAATAGGATTAGGAAAGTTCTCCTGATGTGGTCACTAGTATGTTACAAGTTTATCATTTACATGTTTATGCTTTGCTGGATCCAGGAGCTTCGTTTTCCTTTATTACTCCTTATATAGCTATTGACTTTGGAGTTAGTCCCAAAATACTAGCAGAGCCTTTCTTAATCTCTTCCCAAGTGGGTAAATCTATCATAGCCCGACAAGTATACAGGAACTATCCAATTGTGGTATCTCAGAAAGTCACATCAGCGAATTTAGTCAAACTAAATATGACCAATTTTTATGTCATTCTCGACATGGATTGGCTTCATTCCTGCTAAGCCTTAGTCGACTGTAGAAATAGAATTGTCCAGTTTTAGTTTTTGAATAAACCCATCCTAGAGTGGATGGGTAGTACTTCAGCATATAGGGGTCAGCTTATTTCCTACCTAAGGGCAAGAAAAATAATATCTAAGAGATGTGTCTATAACCTTATGCGAGTCAAGAACTCCACTTTAGAAACCCCAGATCTTGCATCAATGTCAGTAGAATGTGAATTTCCATATGTGTTTCTCGAAGTTCTTCTCGGAGTTCCTCCTGAAAAGAAAATTGATTTCAAAATCGATCTCCTTCTAGATACTCAGCCCATATCTATCCTGCTATATAGAATGCCATTTAAAGAACTCAGAGAGTTAAAAGAATAGTTGAGAGATCTTCTAGATAAGGGATTCATCAGACCCAGCGTGTCCCCATGGGGCGCACTAGTTTTATTCGTGTGTAAGAAAGACGGTTCCCTCAGAATGTGTATAAACTACCGTTAGCTAAATAAAGTCACGGTCAAAAACATATATCCTTTTCCCAGAATTGATGACTTATTCTACAAACTTCAGGTGGCTAGTTACTTTTCTAAGATAGACCTCATATTAGGCTATCATCAACTCAGAGTCAGAGAATGTGACATCCCAAAGACAACTGTCAGAACTCGGTATGGTCACTTTAAATTTTTAGTCATGTCCTTAGGTCTTACCAATGCCCCAGTGGATTTCATGAACTTGATGAACCGTGTATTCAAGTAGTACTTTGACATGTTAGTCATAGTATTCACAGATGACATTCTTGTGTACTCCCACAGTGAACATGACCCTGCAGATCATCTCAGAATAGTATTACAGACTTTTAGAAACCATCAGTTATTTGCCAAATTCGGTAACTACAAATTTTGGCTACGGTCGGTAGCTTTTCTTGGCCATATCATTTTTGATGATAGCATTAGAGTTGATCCCCTAAATACTGAAGCAGTAAGAAACTGCCCCAGACCCATCACTCTATCAGATATCAGGAGTTTCTTAGGCTTAGCTGGCTATTACCAATGGTTTGTTGAGAGATTTTCATCTATTGTATTCTCTATGTCTAGATTGACTCATAAGAAAGTCAAATTCCAGTGCCAGATTCTTGCGAGAAGAGTTTTCAGGAGTTGAAGACTCGACTCACTACAGCTCTAGTCTTGACCTTACTAAATGGTTTAGACAGCTTTGTTGTGTACTATGATACATCCAGAGTAGGTTTGGGTTGTGTCCTCATGCAGAGAGATAAGATCATAGCCTATGCCTCAAGACAACTTAAGCCCCATGAGAAAAATTATCCAACTCATGATCTTGAGTTAGCAACTGTAGTATTTGCCTTAAAGATTTGTTGGCATTACTTGTATGGGGTGCACATTGATGCATTCACTGACCATAAGATCCTATAGTATGTGTTCTCTTAGAAAAACCTTAACCTCCATTAGAGAAGGTGGTTGGGGTTGTTGAAAGACTACGACATAAGTGTTCTTTACCATCTGGGAAAGGCCAATGTAGTGTCTGATGCTCTAAGTAAATTGTCTATGGGTAGTGTTGCTTATGTTGAGGACAATAATAAGAAGTTACCTCAGGAAGTCAATCAGCTCGCCCAACTAGGTATTTGCCTAGTCGATTCAGCAAAAGGTAGTGTGTGGGTTCGGAACAGCTCAGAATCATCTCTAGTTTCCAAAGTAAAGAAAAAGTAGGAGAGAGATCCCAATTTAGTTAAGTTGAAAGAGTCAGTCAGAAATAAGAAGGTAGAGGTTTTCTCCCAAGGGGGAGATGGTACATTGCAATGTCAAGGTCAATTATATATGCTAGGTGTAGATGAACTGATGCAACAGATTCTTGTAGAGATGCACGGTGTGCGTTACTTTATTCATCTAGGGGACACTAAGATGTATCACAATTTGTAGGAGATCTATTGGTTGAGTGGGATAAAGAAAGACATTGCAAATTTTATAGCTAAGTGCTCTATATATCAATAGGTTAAGATTGAGCATCAAAAACCTAGTGGGTCTATGTATGAGTTCAATATTGCCACTTGGAAGTGGGAAGAAGTGAACATGGACTTTGTGATGGGTTTACCTTGTACTCATCGTCAGTATGATTCAGTTTGGGCTATTGTAGATAGGATGACCAAATTAGCTTATTTCCTACCAGTCCATACCTCTTATTCAGCTGAGGATTATGCCAAACTCTATGTCAGGGAGTTAGTCAGATTGCATAGAGTTTTGTTGTCTATTAACTCAGATAGAGGTACGCAGTTCACCTCTTATTTCTGGAAAGCATACCAAAAAGGTCTTGGTACCCGAGTTCATCTTAGTATAGCTTTTTATCTTTAGATAGATGATCAAGAAGAAAGGACCATCCAGACGTTAGAAGATTTACTGCGAGCATGTTCAATTGATTTTAAAGGTAGTTGGGATGACCACTTGCCTTTGATTGAGTTCGTATATATTAAAAACTATTATTCCAGCATTAAGATATCTCTGTTTGAGGCACTTTATGAGAGGAGATATAGATCTCCTGTTGGTTGGTTTAAAGTAGGTGAGGCCGCAATGGTAGGGCCTAACCTAGTATTTGATGTCTTAGAAAAAGTTTAGTTGATCAGGGAAAGGCTTAAGACAACTCAAAGCCGATAGAAATCATACGCATATGTGCGCAGAGAGGAGCTCGAGTTTAAGATTGGTGATTATGTATACTTGAAAATCTCTCCTATGAAAAGAGTGAAAAGGTTTGGCAAGAAGGGAAAACTTAGTCCCCGATATATCGGTCCTTACTGAATTCTTAGCCATTTTGGAAAGGTAGCTTACGAGCTTGAGTTGCCTTTAGATATAGCTTTAGTCCATCCAGTGTTTTATGTCTCCTTACTAAAGAAATGCATAGTTAACTCAGCAGCTGTAGTCCAGACAGAGGGCATAGATGTTTAGAGTAGTCTCTCTTATGAAAAGGTTCCAGTTAAAATTCTTGACTATGAGATTCGCAGACTGAGGAACAAAGAAGTCCCTATAGTCAAAGTTCTTTGGCGAAATCAGTCCGTTGAGGGAGCTACTTGGGAACCAGAAGCAGATATGCGGACCTAGTATCCTCACCTCTTCTCTACAAACTCAGAATCTACTAAAGGTAACAGTTTTTCCTTGAACATATTCAGTTTTACGCTCAGATTTCTTTTGCAAACATGATATCAATTACAATTGCATATTTAGTCATGCATTCATGAGTCAGTTCAGTTATATATTCATGCATCAGGTATGCATACTCAGTACCAGAACCTTAGCTTATCAGTAGTCCCAGTCATGCATTCATGAATCATGTTCAGCCTTGTACTCAAGCATCAGATATGCATGTCCAGTAAGAAACCTCAGTAGTTTCAGTCATGTAATCATGATTTAGTTGTGCATGTTCAGTACACGAACTCAGTCTATTAGTAATCTCAGCTTAGTCAGTCTCATTCAAGGATGAATATTCCCAAGGGGGAGATATTGTAAGACCCTGCAAAATCCTAAGCTTAATTCAGTGCTTTAAATCTTGTTAAGGGTCCCAAACTTAGAAAATTTCAGCTTTGTATCAAAACTTAGAATCAATTTAGCCTTTAAAAAATTGGAGGATTTTATTTCTGACCTTCCTGACCTTAGAATATTGATTTTCAAGTTGATTCATGATTAGGGTAACTTGTCCGTCATCTTAGGAAAGTTTCAAATTTTATAGACAAGCATAAGGGTAAGTTTGGATGCCCAAAATAGTGACGGGTCATGAAAGCCCTGCGTCGCGAGGGCCAGTCAACCCAACTAAGGGTCGCATTATGATGGCTGCTTAACCTGAGCAGTGATAGCGTCGCACTGGATACTTGACCTAAGTAGGGGTCGCGATGCGAGGGCGGCCCAGTACAACATTATTTTGATACAGGTTGTGAGGGAAAATGGGTCCTTTTCCCTACCCTTATTTAGCCAAAAACATGAAATTCAGCCTCTATTCACCAAAATATACTCACTTACTCTCAAATTCTGTCAAGAACAAGCCTTAGGGTTTTCAATCCAAGATTCAAATATCTAGGAATTTTACCATCAATCTTCTCAAGATCAAGTATCAAGGTATGTGAAGTGTTCATCCAAGGGTCCCTTTCACCCTTGGAGTTCAAGAAACCCTTTTTAAAATCTTAAATCATGATTTCCATATTGTGGGTTGTATTGTAATCAAGTTGATCTTGTTTTATGATTTCCAAGTTGTGATCTTTAATGAATTTCTTGAATTTATATTAGCATGTGGGTTAAAGTCCTTGAAATTGAATTGATTTGATGTAGCCATGATGTATTGGTTTATTATTCAGGCCCAAGCACAAGGTTATGCCTCTCATGTGTTTGTCAAAATGACTAAGTGAATAAATTGTGTCTTGTGATTCATAGGTGATCTTATGATGACTTCATGCTAGAACTACATGTTCAAAATGACTCCCATGTTAAAGTTATGCCTTGAAAGTGTTTGTTGGAATGCCTATGTGAATTGTTTAGTGTACTTATGACATGATAGTTGACTAATGTTCTGTTTTCAAGAATTATCATGTCTTATTATTTTTCATGCAATTGAGTCCTAGGGGTATTTAATGCCCACTAATTTAGCTGTGTACATAGAGCCAGTGTCAGTTATAAAATAGTCTCGATTACATTATGATCAGTAGTACTTTTCAGGAAAAACTCAATAAACTTAGTATTAGTTCGATCCCGTTCATTATTCAATTCAGTCCTCAGTAAACTCAGTTATTTAGCAGAATTCAGTAGAAATCTGTCAGTCAACAAAAAATCAATGAACTCAGTCCAGTTCAGTTAAATAGTACGATCAGTAGTAGTTGAGTCAAGCCTAGTATGAGATAGGAAATCAGTTCAGTATCTATTCAGTTGGGAGTAAGATTCAGCACCAAGTGAACCCAAGGATGGGGACTTACCTGCCAGTAGAGGGTGTAATTCTTAGAAGTAATCCTTGTGCTCCAGAACTACATAGCCAGTGTAGGTTGAGACATCAAACCTGTCAGTTAAGGGTTGATGAGGTATTTTAAACTATCTGTTGAGGGTTCTACCCCTCTCGTTAGAGTACCTACCAGATAAGGGTATCTCTTCAGTTGTCTTAACCTGTGGCACAATACTGATACCCTTCCAGCTAGGGTTACAAGCTTGGACCCAAACTCTTTTCAGAAAAAAGGGGCATATCGGTTAAATGACTTTCTCCCACAGTATCAGTATAAAACTCCATTCAGTTCTACAAATTTAGGACTATCAGACACAGCCACTTAGGTCAGTACAAAACTCAGCATAGTTCTATAGAATCAGGACTGTTAGATAAAGTCACTCAGCTATCAGTAGTACAATATAAGTAAACTCAGATCTTAGCTAATCAGTATTCAGAACTCAGTACTCATTGTTATCATGATCTCACTTACAGTTTATGAATTCATGCATTACAACCTTCCTCACTTATTATTCCAATACATTTAAAGTACTGACGCATATTTTCTTTGGCACTATGATGTCTTATATTATAGTTTCAGATACACAGGCTCCTATTCACACTTAGAAGCCCAATCTATTAGCAGCTGACTTTGTGGTAAGTCCTCATAGTTTGATGACATAGTTAGTAGTTTAGTATTTCAGTTTATTAGTAGCTCAGTAGTTGGAGTTAGTTGGGGGATTATCCCATCAATTCCATGTTTCCAGACAGTTTAGAGGCTTTCCAAACTAGAGTATTTTCAGATAGTTGTTTTCAGTAATCTAATTCCAGTATATAGTATTGATTTCAGATTTGAACCTTTTGGCATTTTTCTGCATTTATCTCAGTTATATTGTTACTACAGTATTACTATTATTCAGTGCTCATAGCAGGTACTAGTCATAGGTTAGTTAGTGGTCCTTCGGGATTGCTAGCATCGTGTAACGTTTAGCGTACGGACTCGAGGTGTTATAATATATAAATCACACACGAATTCAAGTAGACATAAGCCATGCATCAATTTCAGCGAGTAACATAAAAAAAGTAGAAGAAACATGAATTAACGTCTCACCATATTATCCAATCTAATTTATAAAACCCAGTCTAACATATAATAAACTATAATATCACTTATCACTTTTCAAAATAATTGGTTATTGTTTATTTGATGCTCGCCTTAAGAAAATATTTATTAGGAATCTCATTTATCAAATTAATATTATTAATTATGTTTTGAAAATATAAATGTGAGTTTGTACAATTTGTTTATTTATTTAATAAATAGGGTAATATTTGTAGATGATAAAATCTTTTTGATTTCATAAAAGGGACAACTAAATTGAAAAAATATTTTTAGAAAGAGGATCAATTATTTTGAAACAAAGGGAGTATCAAAGTTAATCTATAAATAACGATTGGAAAAAATCCCGTTCCCCTTCCCACTCTTCAGTGCTAACCAAATTTATATGAATAAAACAATCATATAATTATAGCAAAGTTTTATCCTTTTTATTTTTTAATTATATTTTTCACTATTTAAAGATATTAGATTGTTCAAATTATATTTTTTAACTTAAATCATATAATAAAATCTTATAGATATGTCGCCAATCACTAAAATAAATTAATTTTTTTTACTTTAACAAAAATTTGGGTGGCGAAACAAAAGTGAAATTCTTTAAAGTTAAAAACTAGTATTATTAGATGTGAATTTTGTTGTTGCCAAATAACTAACCTTGTAAAATTTGGAGCTCCAGTTTTCTTAATTTTTAAGTTGTGTTGAGTTCTCCAACTTTTTTTTTGGTTTTCCATCCGATGTTCGGTGCCCGCATTGGAGCCTCGACTAATCCGAATCACGCATTACAGGGCCTATTAAGTTGGTAGCGCTTCCAACAGAGTTTTCTCCATACCTAGGGTCGAACCCTCGACATCTGGTTAAGGGTGAAGCAGCCCCATCCACTGCACCACAACCCATGTTGGTGAGTTCTCCAACTTATTCAATCTTTTCCAGTGAAATACAAATTGTGAGAGATATTTATGAAACAAAGATGTTTGACATTAGATTGGAACAGGCAATCCACTTAGTGAATGTCACAATACCTTTTAACTTTCTTTTACATGCTTTGGTAAATATAAGATATCAACTTTCCAATATTAGTTAGGTATAGAAGGTGTTTATATGTGTTATTTTTCACATATACCCAAAGCATCTATGTTTTCTTCTTTTTTTTGGCTATAGACTAGCAGCCCTCTTAAATAAATAGGTTTTCATGTGGACAAAGCTCATCTCAGACTATTTGTGCAACATGTATTTACAAATTTATGTCAAAGATAACAATGTTAGATTAGAAATTGGAGGCAATTGAGGGGAAAACTAAGTAAAGCCTTTTGGTGAGTGTAAAGGTAATGTATGTTGGCTGGTTCATCTCGAGATCTTTTTGCAAGTAAAGTTTTTAATTTTATGTTTTTAAGAAAGTAGATCAATCATGGACACCAACTTGGGCTAAAGGGCTTTCATGGGAGGTCTCGTTGAATCTCATGGCAGAAGGAAGGGATAAATAATGAAAAAAAAATTGACTAATTTACAATCTTCCGGTACAGTGTTAATGGTTTACTTCCCAGCGTCTGATATAGTTAAAAGATAGGTAAAACTGATATCCTTTTTTCACTCAGTTTAATTTTGGAAGTATTTAAAAGGCAATTATATCTCCCCTTTTCACTTAAACCAAACTTGACAATACACTAAGCTACATGTCTCTACTTCATCCATAGCTTTCATAAATTGTTCCTAACATAGAGGTAGCAGGTGTTTTGTTGTTTTCAGAGTATTTTCCTGAGGTTTTGTTTGAGAAGTTAAGCTCGACCTTATTTAGGTGGAAACCTGAAGTCAACTCATTTGATATCCCTGCTTGTAGGGGGAAAACTACATCTCAAAACTATCATATATCCTAAATATGAACCTTTTTTGTCTTTGTTACAGTGATTCTCCTTTATCCATTAGTTGTGTTAAGGGGAACCAGCAGTGGCACAACTCTTGTCGAGGACCTCACAAGTACCTGTGAGGTTCTTAATTGCCATAATAGTATGTCACATTTTGGTCTATAATTGTCAATGTGTCTTTGGCATTTATGGTATTCAAAAAATATATATGATTATCTCCTTCATCCATGCTAAAGAGCCTTGCTATGACCTGCTAGCTTATCTCATAATGATTCTGATCCTGTTGAAATCATCGATTCTTCTTTATCATCTAGCTATTAATCACTATTTAAATTATCATCCTAATGTTCACTTTCTATCCAAGTTCCCAGTTATTAGTGCTAGTTGAAACTAAGTAATATAAAAATTGTGATGAGCTGGACTCTCTGCCTATGAATTGTAAAGGAAAACAAGAGGGGCATACAAACATGAGGAAATGAACCCTTCCGCTCCTGTTTTCAATTGGTTATCTTACTGGCGAAATTTTATTTCTATAGATGACGTAGATGTTGTGTGAGCTATAGAAGATGTCTAGTTTTAGAGATCTTAATTTTTCTTAAAGGTCATTTCATTTAGTGTAATAAAATGTTCTTAATAGTGTGGAATGGAGACCTAAGATTAATTCCATACCAACCAGTTTGTGATCGAGGCAGAGTTAACTATATGAATACAAAGCTATATATCTGTTTGAGTAATCATTTGCGAGACAATATATGCATTCATAAAAATAGCAAATATTGTAAAGACGTCTACCAGTTAGCAGTAGTAATCAAAATCTAGAGGAAACCAGTGTGACAAAAGGATAATAATAAGAATAATGTTACAGAAGGAAAGAGACGAGTCAAGTCTAACTCGAGTTTTAGTACATCCAGTTTGTATCCTCTGTTCCATGACACTCTTGTACCTCCGAATAATTAAAAGGAAGGTGCACATATCAGGCTACCCATAGTTCTAGTACATACAGTTCTTTTAATTTCTTTTCAGGCGCACTCAAGTTTAGAATGTTGTCAATAGTTTGTTTAAATGTTGCATTCAAGTTCAGAATGCTGCACTGAAGTAATAAGTAATAGTGTTATTTTTATCCCTGCGTTTGGCTAGCTTTGTAGGTTTCTTTGATGTTCTTCACATGGGAAACTGAGGCTTGAAGATCAGGTTTCCCAAGAACTTTGTAGGATCAGTCACTTGGTAAATAATAAGATGTTAGTTAACCCTAGAAAAATAATGTTAGTACTTTCTGGGACACATTTCGCAATAGAAACTAGTACATCAACACTATGCTCTAGATCTTATTCATTCTAGGAGGTCCGTATAGAGATTGCCCTAAGACTGCTTCTGACAAGCCAAAATAGGAAAATCTTTTGTTTCTTCATACATTTAGTACATTTTGTGAAATACTTTTATAGACTTCTTCAATTATACACTTCTGTTATGTATGTTTCTCCACTACATTAACTAAATTCAAGTCTATTGAATATTTATAGGACTATTTTAAACTTAATTTTGAGGTGTTATTGAGCCTTTGTCAACTATACTATTTAGAATAAGGTTAGGATACCTTTGATTTAGGTTTATGTTGAACAAATTAGAACAAGAAGGAGAAAAGTAAAAAAATTATGTCAAGGAGAAATTATCTCATCAATATAATATCTATTAAAGAGCTGGTCATAATGGTGCTGGAGGACTCTTATTTTTATTTGATCCATAAGTTCCTTATTAATTTCTAATTATTTTTTATCTTAGTTATTTGATCCTTTTTCTTTTTGATGTGTTATGCTCAAAGAAGATGAGATGCTTAAATCTCGTTGGTCTGTGATGATTATATGCTTATTTGGCAGTAACCTGACAGTTTCAATCATTGTCTATAAATTTTGAAAAATAATAGGTCTAATCCGAGGAGGAGGTCATATTATGTTTAAAGTTGAAATACGTGTAGTATGATACTAATGGTAGCTCATTATGTGAATGTAATAATTTTTAGTATACTTTTATATTTTTTTAATCTAATTTTTATGTATTCTCTAAGGTCATGGCACATAATAAGCAATGGATGCAATTTTCTCTTCATAATTGGAAAGACAAAAGATACTTAGACGGGGTGAAAAAGTTTTTGAATTACGCTTTTCATGCAAAAGAAGAAGAATGTGAAATATAGTTTACATGTTACAAGTGTTGTAATACAATATTAGGAACTCGTAAAACAATTGAGACACATTTGAAAGTCCATGGAAAAATTAAAAATTATACCTTGTAGTTTCTCCATGGGGAACATTTAAGTGAGCCATTATCAGACTCTGAAGATGAAGCATAAGATTTTAAGAGTGAATATGAAGATGAAGATGAAGTACAAGAATTATTGGCAGATTTATATCCTATTACTAAAAGTGGAGGATATACATACACTGGTTGCGATGATAAACTTGAGGAGATTTCAAGAAAGATTTCAAGAAGCCATTGTATCTAAACTAAAAGGCTTCATGGCTTTCGTCTTTGATTAAATTGCTTCACATCAAAAGTATGAGTTATTACAACAATGAGTCATTTACCATGGTATTGAAAATGTTAAAAGAGGAGTTATTGCCTGGTGGAGCTAATTTGCCAATTTCATATTGTGAGGAAAAGAAGATAATTTGAGATCTTGGGATTTCTTACAATAAGATTAATGCTTGTACTAACAATTGCATTTTATATTGGAAGGAGGATAGCTTACTCGATTATTGAAAAATTTGTGGTGTTTCCAGATGGGAATTAGATACACATAGTGAGGAGACAAAGCATAAAAAGGGTAAAAAATAACCTAAAAAACTTTACGCTATTTTCCCTTAAAGCCTAGGATTTAGAGGTTGTTTATGTCTACAAAGACAACTTCTCTAATGACACAACATAAGGATGAAAGAACTGATGATAGAATAATGAGGCACCCAACTGATTTAATGGCTTGAAAGTTGTTTGATGAACTATATCCTTTATTTGCAGTTGAGCCTCGTAACGTTCGACTTAGACTTTCTAGTGACGAATTCCAACCATTTCAAAATTCCAAAACCTCGTATAGCATTTGGCCCGTGGTTCTTATTTCATACAATTTACCACCTTAGTTGTGTATGAAATAGGAAAATTGTATTTTGTCAATGCTTATCCTTTGTCCAAGTAGTCTCAGAGATGCAATTGGTACATATCTTCAACCTCTAATAGAGGAATTGAATGAGTTATGGGAAGTTGGTATTGAAACCTTTGATGTATCAGCTAAACAAAATTTTAAGTTGCATGCTTATTTGTTATTGACTATCAATGACTTTCCAACACATGGAAATTTATCTGAATTGAGTACAAAAGGAAGACGGGAATGTCCATCTTATAATGAAGACAATTCCTTAATTCGGTTGGCTAATTGTAAGGAGTTCTTTATGGGTCATCGACGTTACCTTCCGTTGAGTCACAGATGAAGGAATTACAAGAAGAAATTTGATTGTACAATAGAGAAAAGGCACCCACCAAAATTATGTTCTAGAATTGAGATAGTTAATCAAATGTAACATCATGAAGGGCAAGAATTAACAAAGGATCCTATGAAGAGGAGGAAGATATCACATGAAAAGCGAAAGAATAACTGGAATAGGAAGAGTACATTTTTAAACTCCCTTATTCAAAATCTCTGTTGTTGCGACATAATTTAGATTTTATGCATATTGAAAAAATAAATATATGTGAGAGTTATTTGGGGACATTCATGAATATCAAAGGAAAGACCAAGAATACAATTAAAACTCAGTTAGACTTGCAAGTAATGGATATTAGGCCAGAATTGCACCCTATCCAAACAGACAATGAAGTTGAAGTTCCAACTGCATGCTAAGAAAAGAAAAAATTATGTATTTTCTTGTAGAATTTTAAGGTCCCTGATGGATTTTTGATCTAATATTTCTCAATGTCTGAACTTGAAAGAACACAAGACATCTAGTTTGAAAAGTCATAATTGTCATGTTCTTTTGTAGCATATACTCCCTCTTGCAGTTTGAGTGTGTGAACTTCTTATTAAGGTATGTTTATTTTTTTGTGTTCTTGGATCAAATGAGTTGAGGATTGATGAGTTGGAAACATATTAAAGAGCAAATTTCCATTACACTTTATAAGTTAGAAAAGGTCTTCCCTCCTTTTTCCACTTGCCTATTCATTTAGCTAGTGAACCTTAGATTGCTGGGGCTATTAATTATCAGTGGATTTATCCTATCAAGTGATGGTTATATTTTTTGAAATCTCTTATTGGTAATAGCGCATTTCCAGAAGGTTCAATTGCAGAGGACTACCTTGCAAATGAATGTATGACCTTAAGTTCAAGGTATCTACATAGAATTAACACGAAATTCAACTGATCTGAACAAAATTATGATGATAGTTTACAAAATTCAAATGGAGGTTTATCTATATTTGTAAAAAGCACACACACACACACACACACACACACATATATATATATATATATATATATATATATTCTGAAGAATTATGATGGAGTCTTACCATATCCGAGTATGAAGAGTTCTTTTGTATCATCTTGTTTTTTTAATTTACTTTAAGAAAATATTTTTTTCATATGAAATTTATGGTTAACCTCAATTTTGTAGAGAGTTTGTAAACATGGATATTGCTCAAGACTTGTTAGATGCAAAATGGGACCGAGAATTTATTAAATGGCTTAAAGATAAGGTTAGTAATATGAGAAACACATAAATATTAGATTTGACATCTTAATGTTGTATTACTCATTCTAAAGTATTAAAGTAATCTTATTTTTAGGTTGTACAATTGTATAAAGAAAATAATAGTCAGCTCATGAAAGATCTTCTCTCACTTTCACGTGGTCCTACAAAATATTCAACATATTGTAATGGTTACATTGTAAATGGAAATAGATTTCATGCAGAAGATTATGATCGAACTTTAAAGACTCAAAATTCTGGTGTTGTTTTAGGTAGCAAGAATGATGAAGATAGTGAGACATTTGATTATTATAGAGTTTTAACAAATGTGGTTGAATTGCAATATGTTCTGAATAGAAGAGTGATTTTATTTTGGTGTAATTTGTTGGATGTGCATGATCACATAAAAGGAATAAAAAAAGATGAGTATCAGTATGTAAGTGTGAATTTTAGTAAATTTTTGAAAATAAATAAGCCTTTTGTTTTAGCGGATTAAGCATCTCAAGTGTTTTATGCTAATGATAATTCCAACGAAGGCTAGCATGTAGTAAGGAAAACCCAACCTTGTGATTCCTATAAGATTGTGAAACAAATGGATGATGATATTGTAGATGACTTAGAATGTCTGTCAGATGTTGTCGATGATTTAGAAAGTCCATTACAAAAGAAACATAAAAGAACTGATGAGGTGAAGTATTTGATAATTACTTATTGCTAAAAACTTCTATTCTTTTAGCATTAGAATTTTAACTTATAGTACTTTTTATATAGATTGTGAGTTTTTGCGAAGCACAAAAGGCTACTTTGACTGTATTCTTTAGATCATTGGATAAGAAGATTGCTTAATGTTTTTTTCTTTTGATTTTTTTGCAAGTTCAATATGAAGACTGAAAATGAGGATAGATCAACTATGAAGTGTACTATCAAATATACTTTTTGTACACCTTCTGCAATTGGAAAGGGACGAGGACGGGGGCTCAAATCTTTCTCAACAAAAGGGAAAACTTTGATGAAGAGTTCATTTTATCAACCTAGTGATCTCGTTAAGTGATACATCCAAGTTGGAACAAGTAAGGTTTTTCAAATTTATTTGAGTTTTTAATTGCATAAATAATTTGAATTAAACACCATAGCTAATTTTTGGTCGACCAAAGCAGCTTGTTCTTCTAACTTATTTTTGGTCGCCCTTCCTTGTGCTATAAAATATAATTCCTCAAGTATTAATAATACGATTTTCATTCTCCGGGTGCTATTGAGAAGGGACAAAAATAAGAACTTAAAAAATTTACCATGTCATCTAGTCAATGAATGGGAGCAATACATAAGAACTCCATGGTTCTTGACAAAGAGTATATTCCAGTTAACACGTCATTACCTCTATCTACTAATCAAGTTAATAAATATATACAATATATACAATAAGCTAAAACAAGTAAGTTTTTCAAATTTGATTACTTTTAAGGATTGTCTACCTGTGATTATTAATTATTAAATAAAAGTGAACAGGGATTAAATTTGGGTTTTTGTGCTCAAATTTGAAAACTAGATTAGAAAAAAGTATATGCCCATGGTGGAGTGGTCCTTGTCATTTTGAATTCCTTTATGTAGGTGATAATCTACTGATTATGCCAAATAAGGTTTAAAAAGTGATGATATGAATGTATATGTTAACTCTAGACCTGAATCAATTTGTTGTTGTTATGTGGTAGTGATAGACACTTAAATCATTGGAATAGAGTTTTCATTTTGTGATTGAGAGATATACATTTTGCTAAACAAAATAAGTCAGTGAGTACATTTTGGGGCCATATATTCATCTCCTTTCAAACATGATTGTTTCTTTGCCCCAGATTTGCTTTCCTTTTTTTTCTAGGTCCGCTTTTTTTGGTACATTTCTCACTTGATTATATCCCTTGGAGGAGCCTACTAAGGTAATTCATGTTATACCACCACTCAGTTATAGAGAGATAATTAGAATAGTCTGTTTGAGAATTTAAGCAAAAGAGTCTTATATAAGTCTTAGATCTATTTGCAACCTCTGTCTAATCATCTATTTGAGGATGATAGGCAGTAGAGGTGTTTAGTGTCACACGCAACATGAAAATAAATCCTACCATACTTTGATTATGAATATTGGATATATATAACTTATAAAATGATTAGTAAGGCCATATAATTTATAAACCTGACCCATGAACATCATAGACACATCAGTAGTAGAGTAGGGGTGGTTTAGGCTCATGAAATGAGCATACTTTGTTAACCTATCAACCACAACCCGTATCATTATCTTTTCCTTAAACTTAGGTAATCCATCAATAAGGTTCATGCTTATACTACTCCATGTACATGTAGGGGTATTGAGTAGTTGCAGTAGTCTAGGATAAGAAGCATTATCATATTTATTCCTTTGGCACATATCATATCCCTTCACATATTCCTATACATCATATCTCAACCCCTTTATAATAAAAGATTGTAGGTAACCTTTCGTAAGTGTTTTCAATTCCAGAGTTCCCCTACCATGGAGTTATGCCATAGCTGTACAATATCATTCCTGAGCTTATGGTCAGGTTCCACTGTCAGCCTTATTTTTCCCTCAATTACTCATGTAAGTAAGTGTATCCAGGAATGTCCAGCTTCTTGTCCATAATAGATTATATTATTTCTTTGAGTGCATCTTCTAAACCCTGCTTTCCTTGATAACCTCAATATAATTAGCCTTGACTGATGATAGTGAAAGAACAATTATTCCACTTTAGTTTTTAGGTTTGATCATCAAGAAAAGATAACATGGAATTATAATCCCTAATAGGTGTAAACGTAACTCAAAACTAATATTGAGAAACCTTCCTTATGAAATTACAAATTACAAGCATTCTCGTATCATTCTCATGGAAATGTTAAGAACTGGGGAGGTAGCTTATTTTTCCGTTAAATTAGCTTGATGTAAAAGGACAACTGAAACTAGGCCTTTTATCATTACTTATTTCTTTATTTACTTATAAGTTTTTATATCATAGATGATAATCAATCTGACTAGACAAACCACACCAAAATACCATATCATGTAAAAATCTCCTCAATTTGTACTTGATTTAAGGATAAAAGAAAAACATCTATCATGTAGACTAAAATCTACATGAAGTAGATAGAAAAGCAAACTTTGGTCACTAAGTTCACAAAATAATCATCATGAATTTGTAGCTTTGTCTAAAATGAGAAATTTCTTCAAGCAACTTGTAAAATTGATACTAGTATAAAAAATTCCTCCAGAAATCATTAGTATGAAGAAGACTAGGTGCAAAGCTTGAATAGAACCAAACAACTTGTACAAGATCTTAATGCTACCTGATGCCACACACATTATTACTAATGACATGGGTTCAAACTTGGTCAGTATAATTAATTTGTCTTTTTATAGCCATGATGAAGGCCAGAAGATCCTTGTCATACACTGAGAGTGTTTGATATTGTATTGCCAGTACCTTACGTAGATAAGCTATAGACCTTCATCCTTGCATAAGAACAACTCCAATGCCTATGCAATAAGCATCAGTTTTAATCTTTGAGTTAAAATTATAGAGGGAAGAATCATTTTCATTAACTTTGAGTTTGCAGAATTATTTGATTTTACTTTATAAAATTTTGCATTTTGAGATAAACCAGAGTATTCAGACAACCAACTTTCCTAATACTTGTACCAGCCACATTAAGCTCATATGGTCCTGTCACACTTGTTTACGAGTGAGACCATATGGTCCTGTTACACCTATCATATTAACCTTAAAATGTTAAGCACATACAACTAAACATTTGTTTCTACAGGTTCTACTGGTAAAGGGTGAGGAAAAGGACTTACAAACTTTTTCATGTCTTCTAGTCAAGGAATGGGAGTAATACGTAAGAACGAGTATAAGCAAGTTCATACTCTATTTTCTCTATCGACTAATCAAGTTAAGAAATAAACCAAAGAGGTTGAAAAAAGTAATTTTTTTCCTAGATCTATTGAGTTTTTGTTTGAATATATAAATTAAGTATTAGTAAAATGATTTGCTTTTTCTAGGTGTTAGTGGGAAGGGATCGGAAGAAGGACTTAAAAATATTACCATGTCTTCTAGTCAAGAAATAGGAGTGATATGTAAGAACTCCGTAGTTCTTGCGAACGGGTATATGCAATTTCATACTCCATTTGCTCCATTGACAAATCAAGTTAAGTAATGCACCAAAGAGGTTGAAACAAGTAAGTTTTTTTCTAGATCTGTTGATTTTTTGATTGCATATATAACTTAAGTATTAGTAATATGGTTTGCTTTCTATAGGTGCTATTGGGAAGGGACTTGAAGGACTTAAAAATATTACCATGTTTCTACAGAAGTAATGGGAGCGATACATAAGAACTCCATAGTTCTTGTGGATGAGTATATGCAGGTTCATACTCTATTTTCTCCATCGATTAATCAAGTTAAGCAATGCACCAAAGAGGTTGAAATAAGAAGATTTTTGTTCCAGATCTGTTGAGTTTTTGATTGAATATATAACTTAAGTATTAGTAATATGATTTGCTTTCTCTAGGTGTTATTGGGAAGGGACTAGAAGAAGGACTTAAAAACTTTACCACGTCTTCTAGTCATAGAATGGGAGTGGTACGTAAGAACTCCATGTTTCTTAAGGTTTTTCCAAATCTTCTTAGCATTTCTCCACTTTCATCACATCATACAAATGTTTTCTCCTTGTTTGGGGCTTCTAAGAATAACATGGGATCTAATACCTAGATCTTTGTACTCCTTGTTAGGGGTTTCTAAGAATAATGTGAGATCTAATCAAGGAATGCGATAAATGGATAATAATCCTTCAATTCTTGAGAAGAACATGCAAATAAATATTTCATTGCCTCCGTCTATTGATCAAGTTATGAAACCCTCTCAAACTGCTGAAATAGGTATGATATTTTAGAATTCATGTATTATTAAAGTTATAGAATTGAATTTTATTACTATAGTTCTTACCAAATTATATAGCTATAGGATCATTTAATCCTAGAAAGGTAAAAGAGTTCTAGGAAGCAACAAGTACAAGGAAATTGCTTTACTTGAAGTTAGCTAGAAGCTGAAAGTAACCTTTTATAATAATGAACGGTTGGAAAAAACAGTAATCTTTTTACAAGACACTTGGAAAAATTTATTCGTGATAGTAACATGTTTCCATTAGGAGTATCATCATGGAGTGATATTAAGAAACAAAATTTGGATCACATATAGGAAGATATTGAGATAACAAATATAGTCAATAGTATGACTAGGCATTTGGATGTTTATTTTGTTTTGTTTTATCTGATTTTCTGTATTGATTGTTCTTGGATAAATTTGAGAGTGATGACATGAATGATCATTGTTATCATATCTTTTGATAGATGAATGAGTTGTGGAACAAATGAAAAGGACACTTGCATAGTAAGTATGCATAGATTAAGCCAATGGTACATGCTCTTAAGTTTAAATTAGTTAGAGCAGAGAAGAAGTACTGGGAAGTAGTTGGTTAGGGAACATTTTTCTTTCAAAATTTTTTAGATATTCTTAGTGAAGAATATGAAACTTTTTGTTTGAAAACGCACACTTCAGTTCTTGTCTTTAAGCTTCCATTTCGTATCTCTTTATTACTTGCTTTACAATAGTGTGTGGAGTGGCTTTTTAAAAATAAAAATTAAATGGTTCTATATATGTTGCTATGTATTACCTATTGGTGCTGCCCTACTGATACAAGATTGATAAGTAAGACACTAAACACACCCCAAATAGTACCCTAATCAAAGGGATTCTTGGACCGATTGGAGACCATACTCGGATTCAATAATGACAACAACAATAAAAAGATAAAGGATATGTCTTAACACCAAAACAGTCGTCCAAACTATGATTATCAACAACAATATAAAGACAAGATGAACAACAACAATGTTATAACAAGAACAATAACTTACGGATAACAAGAACTAGAACAAACACTAACAAGGTTACAATAAAAGTAAAAGGGATAGATAGATAGACTACATAAAAATATAATTTTAAGAACCCAATAGCCTATTCCACTCTTGGACCCTTAACACCACACAAAATAATTCACCTATCTCTTATGTGACACAAGATCGGATTCCACCTCTCCAGTATCTACGTTTCCAAGTAAAATACAATCATTAGTGATTCCACACTAGATCTTTCCCTAGTTTTGGCCAAGCCTCCTAAAGGAGAGAGGACTTGTCTTTCTAAGTGTTTACAACTTTAATATACAACAAAAACTAATTGTAAAAGCCCTACAATATTCCTTTTATACCTATTACAAAATATAAATTAAAATGACCAAAAGGCTCTTCAAAGAGTAGGCACCCATCAAGTGTCAGTTATGGACTAATTTTTGTACATTTTGGACCTCTCTTACACTTCAATTGCACACACCAAGGATCGGGTCTAACTCAAACTCTCATAATTCCATATCTGTGATTATTCTTGTATCATGCACTCTATCTTAAGAGGAATTTGTCCACAAATTCATTTCTTCACCTCATTCAATTGGTCACTTCAAAGGAAACCTACTCAAAATAATCTACAAACAAGTCACAAAAATAAGTCAAAAATAGTCCACAAAAACATGAAGAATCCAAGGGATCAATAACAACAAGTCACGGCCGACATCTTTATTTTGAACCTCGACTTCCTATCCATCTTGAGCCTTGTATTCACCCTCATCTAAAATACATAGTGAATGACAAAGTAAACACTAAACACATCCCGCCTCTTTTCTTGGTGGCGGGGTCCTTGTGGTTCCTTACTTCCTTCCCTCAATTTCTCTTCCATCATATATGCAACATTGTAGACTCCATGTTCCTCATGTTCCTTTCTACGACACTCCTCTTTATGGATATATCGATTTAGGTAAATTAGAGTTTTGAATGAAAAGATTGATTTGGTAATGTGGAGCTTCGGTTGTGGAGTTTGAATGGGAGGAGATTGGCTTCTAAGTCCTTCTTGTTGGACTTAATCAAATTGTGGGAGAAGTGACCTACTTAGGTCTAGGGTTGGAGGATATTTGGTGGCTTGGCTTATGTCTATGTTATTTGGTGGTGGTCTATAATGTCCCAAAATCAGGTCCCAAGACAACACACGATGTTAAGGTCATAAGTTACCCCAAGCTAACCCTTCTACTAGCATAACTCATAAGCAATTGAATAAGATAGATAAATTAGAACAGAGTAAGCGGAAGATACATCTTTTCTGAAACTGATCAACACAACAGTGAATTCATATGATTACAACTCTACTTTTACAAAGAAACTGAGATAAATACAATGACTCTACTGACTGTTTATGAAGCCTCTACTACTACTAACTATAGATACCTAGGACGTGACCCCAACTATCACTAATCAATATATAAGAATAACAAAGAAAGAAAACATATAAATGACATCTAACTTAAATCCCCGAAGTTGGAGGACATATCATCTGCTGGCTGAAATTTGTAACTGTCTGAGTCTGATGTGCATACTAAAACTTGTACCTACATTATGAGACAATGTAGCACATAGACGTATATGTGGATCATTACTTTAAGGATGTACTGAGTATATGGGGGTACAATGCATATATAAAATAATATCTCAATATCATCACAATTTATAAAATTATGCATGCTGAAATAAATGACTCACATAGCTTGAATAACACATAAAATATAGATCTTATAAATCATGAATAATGAAACATTTAGTATAAATCTCGTGAGTCATTTCAAATCATTCTAAATCTGCATTTTTTCTTTGTTCTCTAACTTATGAGATAGATAATGTCGCAAAACAACATCTTTTCGAACATACTCTTTAACCTTATGAAAACTAAGAACTTTTTCGAAAACTTAAAGATTTTAACACTTGAGAACCTTAGAAATCTTGCAATCATAGCTTTCGAAAAACATATACCTTTATTTTAGATAGAGTGGGGGACTACTTTGGGAGTTTCTCTTAACCGACATAAACCATGTGAGCTACATGGAGTCCAATGTGTTACCCACATTGGGGAGAGCTGTTCTATCCTTGCCATCGGATAGAATTTTAACTTTTTAGTTCATTAGTGATCATTATATCAGCCTCAGGCTCACATCCTATGGGGGCACGTAGTTCTAGGAAAGTACCACACTTCCCGCTCGGTGCTAAATTCTACTCCTGGACTTAGATCAGAACTTTAAAGAAAATCTAAAATAAATAATTCAACAATTTACATCGGGAGCCAATATGCTACCCCTTTATCATAAATCAATCAAATGTGGATTTTTTTTCTTACTTGGGTTCAAAAACCAACTCGTTCCTGAAATCTTGACAGACTCATCATCAAAGCTTTAAAGATCTCATAATAATGGAAATATAAACATACTTATTGCAATTCTTTAAAAGTCCTCAATAACTCATTCTCAAAATAACAATATTTAAATAGGTGTTAATGACCCATATATCAAACTCGTATTAAAACACCAAAAGATTCATGCTTGATAACGTAAATATTGATGAATCAACTCAAAATCTAAAAATTTCATCAATTAGCATGAAAATATAAACATACTCATGTAATATCATAGCAAAACATCATACTCAATATACTTCTTGAAACTACTTCAACAATGTCAAAATATAGAAATCAAGAATCATAATATAATGCTTAAACTCACTTGGAAAAATCTGGAAAATCATATTACTTGCATAAATATGTGAAATTAGTCATACAATTTCACTTCTAAATCATTGGGAACCTTATAAGCTTGTAATTAACAACCATGGGTATAAACCCCAACTTGAATTTCATGGAAAATAATCAAAAATTCAATAATTTTTAATCTAAAATAAGTTTTGGGTACAAGAACGAAAGGGTGTTCTTGTTCAAAACCCACATACCTTGAAATTTAAGCTTTGGATGAACTCTTAACTTCAGATTGCTATTCTTGAGATTAATGGGTGCTTCTCAGAGCTCCCGGAATGGGGAATTTGAATCTTGAAAAATTATCAAAAAACCTACGGTTGAATCTTGAGATATTTGGATTTTTAGGTTAAAACCCTAATGAATGTTCTTGGTGATTTTGAGAGAAACTAAACTTATTTTGGTGTTATGGGAGTTTAATCCCATGTTATAGCTGGTAGGGGTTGGAAAATACCACTTTTACCCTTAAAAATGTGAAAACAGAACCTGAAAATTATTAGCGTGCGATAGAGCATGTATCTCACGCTTATCGCATGGTGATACTGCCTCAACCACTAAAATGGCCATAATTTTTTGCTCGGGTATCCATTGCGAAATTGGTATCATTAGAAAGATAATTCAATTTTCTACAATTTGATAGGTCTTGGGATGAAAAATTCCATGTATATTAAGAGATATACAGGTTTGAACTAGTCCCTTGTAGAATCGAATGTCAAACTTTGGATGAATTAATTGATCTTAGCTCAAATTTTTTCTAGGTCATTGCTATGAACATTTACACCTCTAAACTACTCCATAGACTAGGATAATGATCATGCAACTTATATTCACGTTAGAATCACTTGGATTACAACTTAGACGTGTAGAAACGATGGTTAGAATTCCTGCACAAAAATATAGGGTATTACATTATCTCTCCCATAGGAACATTTGTCCTCGAATGTGGATAATTAAGCTAAAACAGAGGAATCTCAGTCTTTAAGCTATCATGTACAACTGATATAAAGTGAATCACTGAATCTCAAAAACAATGAGCCACTAAACTGATATGCAAGTGCATGAATTCTCATGAAAATAGCTATATCGCTAAGATAGAAACGAGAGTGTCAACTTATGAGTAACCATTACTTTGCGCTGGATCTGATCTCATGAGAAAAAGATGAGAGATTTATGACATGAAAATTCAGGGTATTACAACATCCCCCTCTTGGGATTATTCGTTAATGATTTGATTTAAAAATCAGGAAAAGACTGAGATGATACCCATGATACTTACAGACTGAATCATAATGGATGCTTACACCCAAATAAAGTATTTCTTCAATGCCTTTCTAAGAAATTTCTAATGCAATTGGGGAGTAAAGAACTTTGGGCATAATCTGAATGAAACATCTGAATAAGGAATTACAACATTGCCACCCTTCTGTGGCCTAGAACATAGACCCATAAATCATAAGCTAGGGTAGAATTTGTAGGCCTTAAGAAATGCTAATTCTTTCTTTCAAGTTTAGCAACATTTCTCAAATGCTTCCTTGACTATGCTATTCTCCTGAAATATTACACTCGCTTGATTCAACTTATAATTCTCACATGGGCACTGATAAATCTTTTTGCAAGCTCTAAACTAAAATAAGTCCTCTCACCAAGGTCAAGACTAACTCAAAATCATAAGATATAACATGTCACACCACAATACTAGTCTAAACCATATGATTCAATACTCTATATCTTCTTAGAGCTCACACCCTAAGCATAACATGCCTTACCACTTCAATGACTAATTCAAAACTCTTGATATGGATTCATTAGTGCATATTTCATTCACCCTCTTACACCCAACATGACATTCACGCCTATCATTAAAAATCACGTATGAACTTCAAGGCAAAACTGCATAAAGGCATACATCGCATATTCTCTAAACCTTTTATCAATAACAATTTTCTTGCACTATTCTTAAGAACTTATACATAAATTTTAACTAACCATGGCATGTATGAAAGACTTGGCCTCAATCTTACTTCATTCTTTAGCCTTAGGTAGAAAAGCATAAATAGTCTTTCTTAGTAAGGGTCATCAACTCTCTCACATCTAAACCATTTTTTATCCACTATCATTGCCACCATCTTAACATAGGAAGAGGTGACTGAAGGGCTAACACATAAGAACCTGAGCACGAAAGACTACTATACATAACTTTAACACTTAACAAGGCATGGATTCACTAAAGAGATCCAAACTGAGGACATACATGATATAATGTGAAATTCACTAGTATTTTGAGTTTTAAAAACTGGTCATACTCTGAAACATGTGTAAAGCGGTTACTTACATATTAAAAGTTGAGAATGAGCTTGAATATGCATGAAGTATATAAGCATTGGCCCTTAAATACACTAAAACAAGAGCTGGAAAAATAAGGGAGCATGCTCCGGAGCGTGCGTCACATGCTATGGAGCACCGGAATAGAGCGTGCGCCACATGCATATCACATGATGCTACTGTTTTGAATTCCAAACATGCCCTAAACAGATTTCGAAAATGCCGAAACTCATCCAAGATGTATTATTGACTCCCCCAACCAAGAATCAACTTGAAAATTAACTTTCGGAGGTTAGGAAGGTCGTTAACAAAATCTTTAAAGTTTGAAGGCTTTGAAAAAGACTAAGTCTTGGCACTTAGATGAAAATTTCTAAGTTTTGGGAACTATTTTTTCATGCAACAAGGAACTGAAAAGAGCTAGAATATTAAAGGGTCTTATACTATTTCCCCCTTAGATTTAACTCCATCTTCTAAACTTATGGATCTATCTCACATTGCTAGGAGTGATTCGGAAAATCTTTGCTCTAACGGTCCACGCTTAAATGCTACATTCACATGCATAAGCTATATTTTAAACTTACTGACTTCATTCTTGAACAACCCCGTTTCATATATCATCCTTAACTTGGCTATCCAGAGTACAATGTACTAGACACTATGCTTCTTCCACTTAAAACTCAAGGGTACTACTCACCACACACAATACTTAATAAACTTAGAAAATAATGCAACCTCATATCACCTTGGGCATGCCTTTATCACATACCTACAACATCATACTTAATCTCAAATCAATTAACTTAAATTCTTGCATTCACTGTTTCAAGCCTATTGATTCACCTTCATATAACTAGCATCACTAACCAAGCGATCGTTATCCCCACCTTGCTCATCATCTACTATTCGAACTTAATATCTCGTTCTAGCTATGATTAACCACAATCTTAACAACTATTCTTACTTGCCAAATATTCGAAAATGTTAGTCCGCTAAAACCTCATAACAATAATGATTAATAACAATCCTATGATCTATATTATGATGATTCACTAACACCTTCTTATTCTACATCTCATTACTATTTACCCTTCTTATACATCTAAACTCTTTCATAGCTTTCTAAGTTTCAACTAAACTTTCTCTTGCAATCTCAGGAAAGCCTAAATTAACCACGGTCATCCACCAAGTACTTCCATCAAAACCTATACTTTTCTAGCACATTAAATTTTTTCTTACCTCAAGCAAACAACAATCCATCTTAACTAATAATCTCCTTCTCTAACTTTCACTAAACTGACAAATAAGGGTATATCACTTCATTACTAATTCAATCATAAGCAAAAATTCAGCTATACATATTCAATAAATCACCCTTACCACCTTTCTTGTCACTACACTTATAAACCCACACTTTCAACTAACATAAGAACAATAAGATAAATAACAAGTTGCTAGTGAATCTAAATAGGCCTCACCCAGCTTCACTAGACTTTGGTTTTGTGTTTTGAATAAGAAAATGAGATAGATAACAAAGTAACTATGCTAGTGAATCGTAAGAGCCCCACACGGCTTCACTAGACTTTGATATTGTTTTTGAACAAGAAAATTAGATGAATAACAAAGAAACTATGCTAGTGAATTGAAAGACCCCCACACGGCTTAACTAGACTTTGAGTTTCAAAAGCACCATGATAACGAGATTACTTATTACTCGTCTTAACTAAATGACTCATAAGAATGATGGTATAAGAATATTCAATGATCTAAGAATACACATCTTGCTCGTCTTAACTAAATGACTCATAAGAATGATGGTATAACTTTAAAATTAAGGGACTTATAACACACTAGAAGGCTCCTCTCAAGACGCTTTGTGAAACTTTTGAAACTTCTTGCTAGTAAGTCTAAGAGCATTATCAGGAGAGGAAATAAGAACTTTTCGATCATATTACCTCAAGAACAGTACATAGATAAAGAAGAATATATTATCATTATGAATTTTGAGGAGGAATCTGAAAGCACATCTGACTTAGGCTTAGTGCATGATTTTTACAAACATGATAAAGCACTTTAATCTTCGAAACTCAAAAGCACTGATGCGATACTTTATAGGTCTCTTACAATCCCATAACTATCCATAGAGAATTAAGCTTAACTGTTTCTGATACCTTGAAAATAAGGCAGAGATGGCCTGAGTAGAGTAAGATGAGAATCTGTATAAGTTTCTTGGAGAACCTTTTTATAGCACGATCTAACACTTGAAAGAATGGAGACATTTCCTAAATGCCTTTAAGCCTCTCGAAGAAAAGTACAAACATCTCCATACTGTTCCATAAGACTCTACTAGACACGGCTTCACAGATACCCTAGGATACTTGAACTCTATGCATTGATACCAAGTTTGTAATGAGCCAAAATTGGGTCCCGAGATATCACACGATGCTTAGGGTCACAAGTGACCCCAAGCTATCCCTTCTACTAGCATAACTCATAAGCAAATGAATAAGATAGATAAATAAGAACAAAGTAAGCAGAAGATACATCTTTTCTGAATCTGATCAATACAAAAGTGAATTCATATGATTACAACTCTACTTTTACAAAGAAACTGAGATAAATATAATGACTCTACTGACTGTCTATGAAGCCTCTACTACTACTAACTATAGATAGCTCGGACGCGACCCCAACTACCACTAATAAATATATAAGAATAACAAAGAAAGAAAATATATAAATGACATCTAACTTAAATCCCCGAAGTTGGAGGACATATTATCTGTTGGCTGAAATTTGCAACTGTCTAAGTCTGATGTGCATACTAAAACTTGTACCTATATTATGAGACAATGTAGAACATACACGTATATGTGGATTAGTACTTTGAGGATGTACTGAGTATATGGGGGTGCAATGCATATATAAAATAATATCTCAATATCATCATAGTTTGTAAAATTATGCATACTGACATAAATGACTCACATAGATTGAATAATACCTGAAATATAGATCTACTAAATCATGAATAATGAAATATTTAGTATAAATCTCGTGAGTCATTTTAGTTCATTCTAAATCTGCATTCTTTCTTTGTTCTCAAACTTGTGGTATAGATAAAGTCTTAAAACAACATCTTTCCTAACATACACTTTAACCTCATGAAAACTAATAACTTCTTTAAAAACTTAAAGATTTTGACACTTGAGAACCTTAAAAATCTTGGAATCATAGCTTTCGAAAAACATATACCTTTATCTTAGATAGAGTGGGGACTACTTTGGTAGTTTCCCTTAACCGACATAAATCATGTGAGCTACATGGAGTCCAACATCTTACCCATATTGGGGGAGAGCTATTCTATCCTTTCCATCGGATAGAACCTTAACTTTTTAGTTCATTAGTGATCACTATATCAGCCTGAGGTTCACATCCTACGGGGGAAAGTAGTTCTAGGGAAGTACCACACTTCCCGCTCGATGCTAAATACTACTTCCGGACTTAGCTCAGAACTTTAAAGAAAATCCACAATAAATAATTCAACAATTTGCATCGGGAGCCAATATGCTACCCCTTTATCATAAATCAATCAAATGTGGATTTCTTTTCTTACTTGGGTTCAAAAACCAACTCGTTCCTGAAATCTTGATAGACTCATCATCAAAGCTTTAAAGATCTCATAATAATGGAAATCTAAAAATACTTCTTGCAATTCTTTAAAAGTCATCAATAACTCATTCTCAAAATAACAATCTTTAAATAGGGGTTAATGACCCATATATCAAACTCGTATTAAAACACCAAATATTCATGCTTGATAATGTAAATATTGATGAATCAACTCATAATCTGAAAATTTCAGAAATAAGCAAGAAAATATAAACATACTCATGTAATATCATAGAAAAACATCATACTCAATATACTTCTTGAGAATACTTCAACAATGTCAAAATATAGAAATCAAGAATCACAATATAATGCTTAAACTCACTTGGAAAAATTTGGAAAATTACATTACTTGCATAAATATGTGAAATTAGTCATACAATTACACTTCTAAATCATTGGGAACCTTATAAGCTTGTAATTAACAATCATGGGTATAAACCCCAACTAGAATTTCATGGAAAATAATCAAAAATTCAGTAATTTATAATCTAAAATAAGTTTTGGGCATAAGAACGAAAGAGTGTTCTTGTTCAAACCCCACATACCTAGAAATTTAAGCTTTGGATGAACTCTTAACTTCAGATTGCTATTCTTGAGATTAATGGGTTCTTCCCATAGCCCTCGGAATGGTAAATCCAAATCTTGAAAAATTATCAAAAACCTACGGTTGAATCTTGAGATATTTGGATTTTAGGTTGAAACCCTAATGAATGTTCTTGGTGATTTTGAGAGAAAGTTAACTTGTTTTGGTGTTATGGGAGTTTAATCCCGTGTTATAGCTAGATAGGGGTTGTAAAATACCACTTTTTCCCTTAAAAATGTGGAAACAAAACCTGAAAATTATTAGCATGCTATAGAGTGTGCATCGTATACTTATCGCATGGTGCTACTGCCTCAGCCACTAAAATTGCCATAACTTTTTGCTCAGGTATCGGATTTTTGCAAAATTGGTATAGTTTGAAAGATAATTCAATTATCTACAATTTTATAGGTATTTGGATGAAAAATTAATTGTATATTAAGAGATATACATGTTTAAAGTCGACCCTTTTAGAATCAAATGTAAAACTTTGGACGAATCAATTGATCTTAGCTCAACTTTATTCTACGTTATTGATATGAACATTTTTCACCTCTAAACTACTCCATAGAATAGGGTAATGATGATTAAACTTACATTCATAGGAGAACCACTTGGATTAGAGCTTAGATGCATAGAAACGATGGTTAGAATTCCAGCACAAAAATACAGGGTATTATATGGTCTTTGAGGATTGATTGTTTGAGGTAAAGATTTGGAAGTAGAAACATGAGAATTCCTTCGACTCTCCACTCGGTCCACCATCTCAAGTATAGTAGACATATTCGAGCCTAATTTTTCAAGACCCGCATTCGCCTTAGCTATTTGTCGAGCAATAGCATCAAGGTAGGCCATAGGCCAAAATAGTGACCATTATGGCTAAGGAGACGCCTACAAAACAAAAAACACGTTAGTTGTACAAAATATACTTACTCTTTCTTTTTATTTTATGTCTCTTAGGTCCCTCACTCTCAATCTCACAGGTGTTGTAAGCTTACGTGTACTCTGAGAGGTGAATCTAATGTTTATGAGGAGTCCAATGAGTAAGGAAAACTCCCTAGGACGTATTACAATGACTCAAAAGAATTAAAACATATTAAGGAAGGTTAACATGAAGAACGACTTCAAAACTAACTTACAATCTAGTACTACCTTGTAAGTTAGATTTGGAATAAACAAGAAAAAACTAACAACACAAAATGAGACTAGAAGATCAAAATTTGAGCTTAAAATTTGTTGGTGAACAGTAATTGGTGACATGGCAGTCCACTAGTGGTTTGGTTCTTGAGAAAATATAATTCACAATTCAGAATTTGAACTTTGGTGGAAGTTGTTCAATGGAGGGAATACAAACTAGTAGTTAGAGCTCCTTTTTCAATTCAAATTTCAAGACTCAAAAGTCTTTGACTAGACTTGTACTTCTCCCTAAAACATGGACCCTTGTTTTATGAAAAGTGGTTGAGATATGATGTAGAGTCCTTTGGTAGTTGGGGTCTTTTAAGACTTATCAAGTTCTACACCTTGCCTTTCAACTTTAGAAGATCTAAGTTTACTTTAATATTAACAAGGTGAAGAACATGGTGAAGAACTTCAAGAACACAATAACTACAACAAGAATAACCAACAACAATCTCCAAGAACATCAACTACTCCACAATAATAAGGTCAACTGTAAAACCTCCCATAAAGGACCTAGTCTCTTTGTGTTGTGTTTTGATTTTAGTAAGAGAAAAAGGCTGTGATGAACAAAAAGAACATAACAACAGCCTTTCAAGATCTACAACACCAACAACAATGTCCAACTACATCCAGAACAACAAGAACAATACCACAGGGCCACAACAATGTTCACAACAACTTTCAACAAGCTCAAGCTCAAGTTTAGATCTAGACTCAAAGTGCTAGTGAAGAAGAAAACCAACACTTATAAACAACTAAACAAAACAAAAGACACCAAGATCTAGACATATAAACATTTTTCTAAGACACAAAAACAAGTTCACAAATTCTCGGCCAAGAACAACAAGAACACCAAATCTATTTTTTTAATTTTTCCAACTCTTAAGCCCAAGATTGATATTGTTAGAACAAAATAAAAGATGGATCTAATACAAAATGATACAAGAATGATAAGGAAGACATGAAATACAGGCAAAAATAGTTCACTAATCAAAGGAATTCTTGGACCGGTTGGAGACCACACTCGGATTCAACAATGACAACAACAATAACAAGATGAAAGGTGTGTTTTAACACCAAAAAAACCATCCAAACTATGATTATCAACAACAATATGAAGTCAATATGAACAACAAGTTACGGATTACAAGAAATACAACAAACACTAACAAGGTTACAATAAAAGTAAAAGAGATAGATAGATAGACTACACAAAGGTAAAATCTTAAGAACCCAAGAGCCTATTCCTCTATTGGACCCTTAATACCATACACAATAATTAACCTATCTCTTATGTGACACAAGATTGGATTCCACCTCTCTAGCATCTACGTTTCAAAGTAAAAAACAATTACTAGTAATTCCACATAAGATCTTGCCCTAGTTTTGGCCAAGACTTCTGAAGGAGAGAGGAATTGTATTTCTAAGTGTTTACAACTTCAATATTAAAAAAAATAAGTGTAAAATCCCTACAATGTTCCTTTTATAGCTATTAAAAAATATAAGTTAAAATGACAATAAGACCCTTCAAAGAGTAGGCGCCCATGAAGTGTAAGTTATGGAATGATTTTGGTGCATTTTAGGCCTCTCTTACACTTTAATTGCACAGACCAAGGCTCGGGTCCAACTCTCACTCTCATAAGTCGATATCTGTGGTTATTCTTGTATCACCTATAAACTTTATTTGTTGATGTAGTTTCAGAGTTTGTATTTCAAGGCATGTTAATCTTATTATTTAAAAATATAGGTGAGAAGCAGAAGAAATACCACAAATCAGGCTAATTTATCAATTCTTCATCATACTGGTAGAAAGCCTATTCAAGAGGTAATTTATCAGTAGGTAGTATCAAAAATTATTTCCTAAAGAAAATAATTATGATGTATTATTTGACATGTTTCTCTTTGATGTAAAGGACAGGAAAGATAGCAATCCTCTAGATTTGGCGGTAATTTTCTTTGAGACTGGTAAGAAACACAAAAAGCTTGTTGAACCTGAAGCAATAGAAAAACATGTGCATTTTGTAAATTGAATACCTAAATTACATAACGTTATTATGGGTTTTGATTGAAAATGTCCTTTTATATATTTTGTAGGCTCAGATTAATGAAATAGTGAAAGCCGAGCCATCTCTACCTATATTAGGGATTTTAGAAAAATGTTGTGGACCTCAAAATAGCGGTCATGTATTTGGCTTTGGCGGTGGACTATAAAGGAGAAAGATATGAAAGGGGGTACTTCTTCAAAGACTAAATTATTGTCCGCTCTATGTTCAATTCGAGACGAAAATAAATCCTTGATTGACCAAAACAAATCTTTTAATAAGGAAAAATAATACTTAATTGATCGCTTTTCTACCCTAGAATATGAGATGGAAAAAATAAGAAAAGTGCAATAATTTGTTGCTGATCAACAATTGCATATCCACCATACGACCTCGCTTATTTTGAACTGAATGACACACTAACTTATTTTGCTAACCAAGTAAGTAACAATATACCCTAATTTTTATATCTTTTTATTATTTTTAACTTTAGATGCTTATTTTATGGTGAACGCTTTAACTAATTCTAGTGAGACTAAATAAATAAAGATCAAGTTAGGAGGAGCTCCATCAAAAGATGGTGTTAGTGAATAATTGTGGTGTTCTTGTCTTCTTTAGATTATATTTGTTGTAGTTACTATTATGCTTTGTCGTGTTGTCTATATATTTTGTCATTGGTTTCTCCACTTCCATTAATTTGCTTTTTCATGTTATCTTTAGTATTTTGTCATGGGATCCTACGCTTCAATTATTTTTCTTTGCAATGTTGTCTTTACTATTTTGTTCTGACTTCTCATCATTATGTCTTTCTCTTGGCCAGCTTTGACATGATTTTTCTTGATACAAGGGAATATCAAAAATACACTTTTATAATCTAATGAGTTTGATGGTTGGTGGTGAAATATTCTATGGTACAGATGTACATTTAGTAATAATAGTTGTAATAATAGTAGTTTAATAGTGGATTGGTGGTGACAATGTTATGGGGTGATTCCGATGGTGAATTTTATTGTGGATGGTGAAATCTATGGAGGTGGAGATTGATGTGTGAGTAGACGCTAACATATTTAAGACTTTTAATTGAGAATGATTGTGAAGTCTTAAGCAACTTTTGTCATTTTTGATTATTTTACTTTGATATTGCAGTAAAAGTTATGATGAAAGAGAAATTTAAGAAAATGGAAGCAAAAGAGCTGAAAACTGATGCAAAAGAATTGGAAGTATGGCTAACGACATTCCTAATAAGTCATCAACCCTGTGATAAGTTATCAGAAATCACGTCAGGTGTTGTAGTGTTAGAAGGATTAAAGTAAAATTGTGACGACATTTCTAACATGTCGTCACAACTATGATAAGGTGTCAGAGTTTCCATCAAGTGTAGGCAGAGAATCAAATTTTGAATGAAGAAGTGACGACATTTCTAATATGTCTTCACGTATATGATAAGTCATCACGCTTTGTTATCTGTTAAATAAGAAGATACCAAGAATGCTGGAGGGCTTGACGATATTCTTGATAAGTCGTCACGACCCTGACATGCCGTCATAAATATCGTCACCTATTCCGAAGGACTTTTTGAGCATTGTGATTTTATTTCCTTATTTAGGATTAACTATAAAAAACATTATTTTGGGTTTTTCTATAGGTGGGTACTTGAGTTTTAAAAGACGTTTTGTGATATTTTCTTTCTCGAGTTTCTTGGCTTGAAAAAGCAAATACTTTGGAGAGATTATTATCAGTATTTTGAGATTTTTCCTTTGTGATCTAATCTGTGATTAACTAGTTATTATTCATCTTTGTAAGTTTATCTTTCAAATCATGAATTCAATTATATGTTTAGTTCGTTACATCATAAGTGGCTAAACTCCATTAACCTGAGTTATGGGATCTAGTGTTAGGTCTTGATGAGATGCTAAGTATTCAAGATTAAAAAGGTGGTAGGATTTCTTGATAATTCCAAAGTTTTAATTAACGTTTGTTGGTTGCAAACAGCAGACATACCTGCTTTGATTTGCTTGAGAAAGAAATCAAATATAGTAGGGAGGGAATTATCAACAGGGACTCAAAAATACTTTATTTAATAATCAGTTCTATAACAAGGTTGGTTAACCTGAGGTAAAATCTTGGCAGTAAATAGAAATTCTGTAAGTCCTAAAGGATTAGGGAATTAAATGTTTTAGTACGTCGAGAGATATTTAAGCATAACATCTATAAAGATAGCTTGTTATCCTACCCACCCTGAGAATCTTGAACGACTTTTAGCATCTGTCATGTACCGAAAGTCCTAGTAAACGTAATTCTGGTTATTTCAGAAACTCTTGATTACAAACAATGAAACTAAATTGGCCAACTATTATTTGTTGATCATTAAAAACACCTATTTTATCTTTTCGTATCATTTGTTTGAATTTAACTTATAGCTTTAGTTTCAAACTAGTTTAATCGCCACTCACAATGTTCCCTATGGATTCGACCCCGACTCTAAAGTTGGATAAATATATTGATGACGACTGCCTTACACTAAATTAAAGTGTAGGTTAAGCGTTATAAAAAATGGCGCCATTGCCGGGGATCGACAATTTGGCGTATCGAGTTGGTTTGAAATTTTAGCCTACTTGCTTGAATTTAAACTTGTAAATATTTTTTTTAGTTTCCTTTTATTTCTGGTGTTAGGTAGATTGTTATTTTAGTTTACTTATTACTATGGTGTCTTGGAATGAACGTGAGCTTGGTGGTTGGAAATCGTATCTTAATGATCCATATCCATATTGTGATGGACCTCACTTTTGGCAAGATTGTAGATATGCTCCCCGGAGAGAGAGGTGTGCACCATCTCTATCCTACTGGGAGTGTGATTTTTTTTATGTGGTGGTCAAGATGGACATTGAAGTGATTGCCCAAATCCCCCTCCCCATGGTATGCTAACCTAAATTCTAGTTCTTCTTATGATTTTGATAGGTCTTATGGTTAAGAACTGGAAGAATAAAGCACCAAAAAGAGTGGCATTGAAGCTATGCTTCAACTAATGTTGGATTGTGTGGACACAATGAATGATATCATACGTGATATACATCAAGACATAAGGGAAAATAACGAGGAAAGAAGAATGATAGAGGATATAGATATAGAGGTCAAGCATTTAAAGGACTTTTCCACATTATGTTTAGATAATATCTTGTATGTGGAGTCATTTAACATAATGGACGAGTGTGAAGATGAGGAATAACAATCCCATATCGATGTTGTGCTTGATGTTGAGCAACCCTCGATAATAATCAAACCAACCAAAACAACCATGAGGGATAATTCCAAGATTGAGCAAACGGTACTAGAGCAAAAGAAGAAACCAAGAAAATCTCTTTTGAAGACTCTAGCCTAATTCGAGGTTAGGATTCCCAGAAGGATGCAACTCCAAAATTAAGAAGAAGACCTCATTCAAACCATTTTTTAAAATTGTGCATGGTGGATGATATGGAAGTCCACCTACCAAAGCAACTGAGGTGTTTTGAGGATGAGGAACAGAATCCTTATATTATGGAGTTTGGCATTCAAAAAGAGCAAAATAAAACCCCCCACTTAAAGGTCAGTAAAGGCAAAATTCAATTTGCATCTAGTGGATTATCGATAATCTCATCAATACACAGTGAGCCTATCCAAAAATTTGATATGAAGTTAGGTAAGAGATTTAAGTCATCAAAGTGGAGAGATAAAGAAAGTGTCATTGTATCCGTATATTTGTCCAATGCGCCTCAAAGATATATTGATTAAAAGTTGGGTCGATGTTTCAAATCCTTCAAGTGGAGACATAAATAATTATCAACAAGGTATCTTGATGAAGTCCGAGTATTCAAGATAATTGAGTCATGCCGCAACACTAAATTAGGCACTTCTTGGGAGGCAACCCAAGGTATTTTGTTATTTGTATTCGTATTATGTGATTGACATCAGATTTTTGCACCTGTGGTGCCATAGGTATGTTTCTAACTCTCTTGTTTTGGTTTGATGCCTTGGGGACATTTTATGATTTTAAGTTGAGGGTGGGGCTACTTATGGGTGTTGATGTCCTCTTGGGGTTTTTGTTGTCGTGCCTCTTTTCCCCGGAGTCTTGTTCCTAGTAGAGCCGGCATGTTTAGGCGTATTGTGATTTGTTGTAAGATTTTGTAGTTGACTAGGAGAAATACAAGTACTTGAGGTAGTTAACACATTTTTGTTATTTTGTGAACACCTCTTAAGTGGTCTAATTCTTTAATTGTGTGATTTGCATCTAATTGTGACCACTATTCATCTTTGTATGTATTATTTCTAGTAACATGATAAACATTGCTAAACAATTGCATGAACCGAATGGGCAGTAGCTTGTGATGTACCTTTGTGCCATGTGTGTGTGAGATGCTATCTAGTTTCCATTGTGAGTTAAATCCAGAACTTGCCCGGTTGGTCTTGCCTTGGTTGTAGGATAACGGTTAGGAAAGGATCATAGGTCGTTGTTAATATTAGTCCACTTTTAGTCTAAATGACCTTCCATGTATGAATAATACCATTGATCCTTATTTACAGCCTGAATGCCTATTCTTTTTATCATACCTTATCACTTTCCCATTTGTATCACAATGAACCTATTTTTGGCACTGGTCCTCCTTGGACATTATGCACTTTGACTAAGGCAAATTGCCTAAGTTGAGGGTGGCTACCATAGGGGTGCATAACGTAAAATGAGTATGAAGAAAGGTAGAATGAAAGAAAAAAATAAAAAGTTGGGAGTGGTGGAAAAAGAACAAGAAAAGAAAAGTTGTGAAAAAAAAGAAATGATTATCAAAAATACCGCACCCATCCGGAGTATGTGTGATCAATAAAGGAGAGAATTAAGTAACAGTTGATAAGTGAGACCCCAAAAATAGTGTAGTGCCAAGGAGGCTTAGTCAATTTAAATATCCTTGCATATCATACCAGCCCCAAGCCTACGTTACAAAGCATAAGAAAAAACCTATAGTGATCCTAACCTAACAGCTTGAAAACTTAGGCAATGAAAATAAGGGAAAGCATATGGTATTTAACATGCATTGATTGGAATTTCTTTTTGAGAGTGAGTGTCTCTTGACTGTCCCTGCACTTACATTCTTCATTTCATATATGAGTGAGGAGGGACTTCGTTGTTGTAAGGGCACATCGGTTGCATTGCTAGTTGCCTACTTGTTTAGGTACTGTAATTTGTACATATGCATAGTTATTGTTACTAAGTTGATGCCATATCTTGATTCCTTTCTGTCATATTGTTGATATTCATCGATATACATAGCTGGGTTTAAAAAGATTGAAAATGGAGTAAGTAATGTGTTTTAAACTAAAATTGATAATCAACTGCATAGGTATCTTTTTGTGTCTCTTGGTTAAGCATCGTAGTGTTGTGTTTTACTTGCCTGAGGACAAGCAATTGTTTTAAGTTGAGGGTGTTGATGTGTGAGAAAACGCTAACACATTTAAGGATTTTACTGAGAATAATTGCGAAGTCTTAAGCAACTTTTGTCATTTTTGATTATTTTACTTTGATATTGTAGTAAAAGTCATGATGCAAGGGAAATTTAATGAAATGGAAGCAAAAGAGCTCAAAACTGATACAAAAGAACTGGAAGTGTGGCTGACAACTTACAAGTGTTGCAGTGTTAGAAGGATTAAAGTGAAACTACGACGACATTTCTGACATGTTGTCACAACTGTGATAAGGCATTAGAGTTGCCGTCAAGTGTAGGCAGAGAAACAAATTTTGAATAAAGAAGTGACGACATTTCTGAAATGTCATCACGTATCTGATAAGTCATCAAGCTTTGTTGTCAGTTAACGCAGAAGATCCCAAGAATTCTGGAGGGCTTGGCGACATTACTGATAAGTCGTCAGGACCCTGACACGCCGTCATAAATACCGTCACCTATTCCGAAGGATTTTCTGAACACTGTGATTTTATTTCCTTATTTAGGATTAACTATAAAAAGCATTGTTTAGGGATTTTCTAGGGGTGGGCACTTGAGTTTTAAGAGACGTATTGTGATATTTTCTCTCTCGAGTTTCTTGGCTTGAAAAAGAAAATACTTTGGAGAGATTATTATCAGTATTTTGGGATTTTTCCTTTGTGATCTAATCTGTGATTCACTAGTTATTATTTATCTCTGTAAGTTTATCTTTCAAATCATGAATTGAATTAAGTGTTTTGTTCGTTACATTATGAGTGGCTAAACTCCGTTAACCTGAGTTATGGGATCTAAGGTTAGGTCTTGATGAGGTGCTAAGTATTCAAGATTCAAAAGGTGGTAGGATTTTTTGATAATTCTGAAGTTTTAATTAACATCTGTTGGTTGCAAGCAGTAAACACACCTGCTTGGATTTACTTGAGAAAGAAATCAAATATAGTAGGATGTGATTATCAACAGGGACTCTGAAATACTTCGGTTAATAATCAGCGTTGTAACAAGGTTGGTTAACCTGACGTAAAATCTGGGAAGTAAATAGAAATTCCCTAAGTCCGAGAGGATTAGGGAATTAAACGCTTAAGTAGGCCGAGAGATATTTAAGCATAACATCAATAAAGATAGCATGTTATCCTACCCATTGTGAGAATCTTGAACCACTTTTAACATCTGTCGTGTACTGAAAGCCCTAGTAAACATAATTCTTGTTATTTCTTGATTACAAACACTAAAACTAAAATGACTAACAATTATTTGCTGATCATAAAAAAACCCCATTTTATCTTGTCGTATCATTTACTTGAATTTAACTTGGAACTTTAGTTTTAAACTACTTTCATCGACACTCACATTGTTCCCTGTAGATTCGACCCCGACTCTAAAGTTGGGTAAATATATTAACGATGATCGCCTTGTCCTAAATTGAAGTGTAAGTTGAGCGTTATCAGAGATAAGAGTTTACCGATGATGGTGGTAGTGGTTTAATGAAGGTTTGGTGAAGTAACCAAGATAGAGTCACATACTGTGATAAACTCTGCTAATTTTTCCAGAAAAATCCCAAAATTAACTAAATATTCCAGATAGTCTAAGTACCAATATAAAGAATGATGAAACACAACATTATCAACAACAACAACAACATACCCAGTGTATTCCCACCAATTTAGGGTCTAGGGAGGGTAAGTTTACGCAGTCCATACCACTACCTTAAATGTGAGGTAAAGAGGGTATTTTCTTTAGACCCCCGACTAAAAATAGAACAATCTAAGATAAGGAATGGTAAAAGTAAGAATATTAAAAGAACAAGATATACTAGGAATTAGCAAACTCAATAATACCATAAATAAAATACTCCAAGTAACATACCAAAAGATACCATACCCTAGGGTTATGTTCACTAATAATAATAATAATTGGTATAAGATGAAATAAAATTCCCTACATCCACTTTGTAGTCTAACCCAAGGAGATAGGGTTGAAACAAAGAAAGTGTAAATTGCAAGTGGCAGAGAGGAAATGTTGTTGAGTTTAGCTTCATAGTAAGGTGATGTATGCAAGTGCTTGGGGAAGTTAGTCACTATTTGTATCAAAAATATTACCTACCCGTCCCTTAGCTTACATTACAACCCTCTAAAGTTCTACTTGATTATACATCATAACATCCTTTTATTAATAGAGTATTACACTATAGGCAAGCTTATGGGTCATTAGATGTACATGCAAATTCGTTGAGAGAGTGAGCATAAATATTTATTTCTTTACCATCAAAGTTTTTGTGATGATTTGCATGTAGCGAGAAATGTGGGGGGTACTTTCTTGTGGTAAGGGGCACATGTTTAATGACAGATTGAGGCTTTATGTAGTTACTTGATTGGAGAATGTGCATGATTTTTCTAATTTTGGAGATTCGATTATTGAGGGTAGAATATTTCAAGTAGTTGTTCATAAATCTACGTGGCATGGTTGAAAGTAAGACATGTGCTCTTATGTGTTGTGTTATCTTAACATGAGTACCTTACTTTAATTAGTGAGATTGGAACCTTGTATGGTGCGCATAAAATAGGCACTTGTTCGAGGAAAAATAAAGATTTAAGTATGGGGTGGTGATCTTGGGTGTATTTATAAACTTATGTACTATGTTTTACCCATATTGAGCCAAGTTTTGAGAACAAAATGTTTTAATTCATATGTTGTATCTTAATTTTGATGTAAACCGGTGTGATTAGTACCATTTGAAGAGTAAAAGAAGCATATACAGACATAGAAAGATCATGGAACACAAAGAACACAAGATGGGAGCAAAATGGCATGTCCAAAAGCTATGCCATTTTGCGCTGCAACCCCTTGGGTGTGCACTAAGCCTCACGCCACGACCCCTAGGGTCCTCATTAATCTTTGGACCATGATTCCTAGGGTACCCATTAAGATTAATGCTACAACCCTTGAGGTATGCGATGGGAGCGCGCCGCTAAGTCCTAATTTGAGGCAAACTTGTCCTTTTAAATTAAATCTAAGGGCTTAGGGTAATATTACAAGGGAATTATAAAAACCCAAGCTCAGTTTTGAATGTCTGTTACGTGTTATTTGAGCAGAGAAGTGGAGGCTAAATATTTTCATTAGGGTTCATCTTGTAATATCAAACATTCTTGGATTTTGGTATGAATTGTTTGATTTATTCCATATTATTTCTAATCATGAGTGGCTAAGATTTTTATGTAGGATTATGGGAACCTTGTAATAAATAATATAAACTATGGGTTTTGAGTTTATGTTACAAGTGTCCTTATATCTTCTTATCTTCATTTTTAATGAATTCTCATGGTTGAAAACTTGAGAGTGCCTTAAAACATAATTTGCTTGAATAAAAAAGATATTGTTTGTAAAGAGAATAGTGACAAGGAGCTAAGAGTTTTCAATCTCTAATTTATGAATTAATGCGTTAATCAGATTAATTTCTTGGAAAATACATATATTTATCATGACCATTTTAAGTTTGAGAGAATTAAAGTGTGTCTTTCCTTGAAGGTAGACAAAATCTTGGATTGAAACATAAATACGTTACTTTATAAGTACGATCTACATAAGAATTCATATAACCCATAGTTGGAAAGAGTTGAAATAACAAGTGAACATAACCCTAGTTTACCATTTCTCTATGTTCAAACATTACAAAAGTTGTCTCATTATTTTCAAACTGCAATCACTAAATTATCCTTTGAATCAACCCCCTTTTATTTTGTGGAAATATATGATTAAAAGTCAAGTAATCTGCATACAACTTAATTAGCACTCTTTTCCCTGTGGGACTAAGAAGTTATAGTTTTGGCATATCAACCTCTCTATAGCACTAATAAAACATTCAGATAAATATTGTAAAACACCCAAGGAATAGGACCCTTGCAAAATTTCTTAGGATTTGGACCTTTTTCACTAGGTACGACTCAAGGGAGTCACTCGTACCCCTTTGATATAACTTATGGGCTGTTGTGAGGCTTTAATTGTACCCTAGGCAGTATGTTGGGCTTAGATACTCCCTAAGATATGACTCAACTAGGTAATAGTTGTATAGAAATATACGAGTGGTGCACGATAAGTTGTATGGTGTATGTTTGAGTAGTCTTATGGAATCTGACCATTATATGAGTGGTAGGTAAGATTGGAGGTGTCATTCGTACCCTTATATACGAATTAGAGAGGTGTGAGTCATATAAAAAATAGTAGGTAAAGTTATGGCAAGGTTTGGGTATGAGTTCAGGTACCACTTGTACCCTTAGGATACTAATGGTAAGGAGGAGCCGTACCCCTGTATGTGGCTTATTTTAATTTAAAGTCAAGGATATTTTGGACATTTCCTACTAAAAACTTATGTCCTCACATCATATAACCCTATATGGCCTTCCATAACACTTATTAATGGATTAAAACACATCAAATACTCTCTCTTAAAGATTGGAGGCAAGGGTTTCTTCATATGTTCTTTAAAGGGCTCAAAGGTCAAGATTTCTTTCGTGAATCATCTTGTATAAGGGATGTACTCCTTCCCTTATTGTTATTTAGACATAAAGACATGTGTATTGTGTTTTAAACATTGGTTTATAAATCATGAATGGTGGATTTCAAAATATTATTGAGTGTCTTGGTGCATATGGTTTGGTATTGGTTTAAACTACATTTTTACATGTTTTTGGAAATAATTTGCATATGTGGTTATTGGTTGGCTATGGTTTAACGAAAGGGGTCTTGAGTAACCCTAATTATGGTGGTTTATGAATTGGTTTTGGTCTTGGTAAATGTATGCCCTCAACATATTTGATAAAATGCCTCAAAGAATGTTTTTACTGTATTACTAAACTTTCATTGGAACTTTTGCATGGTTTGGTTTGTTAATGGATCTCTAAATAGGTTTGGATGGTTTAAATGATATAAATACTTGGCATAGTGTAAATTAGTTTGGCATGGTTTAAAAAGTAAAGGTTTCGGTGGTCATGGTTGGTCTATTTTGAAAACCTTGTTGGATACATAGAAATCCCTCAAGTGAATGCATTAATTGAATTTGTTTATATGGTTTGGAAAGGCTAAACGATAAATGTTGATTCTTGTGGGGAACATAGAAGTTCCCCAAGAGGTTTAATATGGTATATGGAAGGAAAATTGAAAGTCCTCTTAACCTAAATGGTTTGGCTATAGATATTACTTGCATGTAATGGGCTAGTATGGAGATACCGCTAATATTGGCCTTGGTTAATAGAATGGTAAATGGATTGGTTGGTTATTTGGAAAAGGTTTTAATTGGGCACTAATGGCAGGATGTGTAGCAAAGCTATGGAAGGCGGTGGTCCTGGGGGGACCAAAATTGGAAACTCGTATTTGCCGATATGAAGATTGGTCTTAGTGGACCGTGTGCATGATGTCAAAATATTAGGGGATGTACTAGTCATCCCATGGGATACTTCCATTGTTATGCAACCACATGCACTAGGGCTTTTTTAGTAGGGGGAGCTAAGCCCGTATATCCCATCG
This sequence comes from Capsicum annuum, assembly GCF_002878395.1. Lineage (NCBI taxonomy): Eukaryota > Viridiplantae > Streptophyta > Magnoliopsida > Solanales > Solanaceae > Capsicum > Capsicum annuum. The sequence continues at coordinate 94,602,313 of NC_061113.1, forward strand.
GTGGTTTAGGACGGCCAAGCAACAAAACAAAGCCCAGGTAAAGGTTTTAAAGGCATGCTATACCCGGTCTCCTTTCCCAAAATAAGTATATATATACACGTATTGTTATGTGCATTGGTTGCTTTTACTTGGTTTTCACTAGTTGACATTATTTTATCCTTATCTTGAGTACATGTTTGCCTTCACCTGCTAACCCATCTACTGGTGGCTATATACCTACACTATACAGGAACCACCATTCTACTCCTCTTATTTAGTGATCCGATTTAGGTACAGTTGATATTGGATTGAAGTGGTGAGCTTCCATAGTTCGGAAGGCATCTATTTTATGTCATGGTTTACTTTAAATATTTTTTGTCTTTGACAGACTTTGGTTTTGGCTATGCTCAGGGAAAGGTCCCGACTAGGTACTCTTGTTTGGTCTAGAGGCTTTGTATGGACATCTATGTACTTGGGTATAGTATGGATGTTTTATTTTATTTATACATATATTGGCTTATCATTATGGTATTTAGTTTTATGGCTTCCACATTGGTTTGGTTAGTTATTAGATTGTTGGGATCGATTGGGTTGGTTTCAATTATATACTTGTCCTAGAGTCACCACATGGTTGGATACACTATCTTGTTATATGTTCGGACTTCAACAAACTTAAGGTATATATTTAGTGGTTGGGTTGGGTAACATGGGTAGGTTCTTGGTCCTGGTTAGGCTTTGGATTGCCCATAGTGATAGGGCCCTAGTTTGGTTCATGTCAAGTTGGTATCAGAGCTTTAGGTTTTGGTGTCATGGGATGTCCACAAAGTCGTGTTGAGTATAGTCTTGCTTATGGGTATGTCGTGTACCACACTTATAATCAGGAGGCTATATGGCATTTAGAAATGTTTTACTCTCTTGGTTATTCTCATTTCGAGCTATGGATTCTGAGGTTTTGAACTCTTCTATGAATCTTTTTTGCTTTACTCTTTGGATCATGTCCTCTTAATGATTTAGAGTTCTTGGAAACTCACCTATCCCACTAGAGGACAACATAGATGGAGCTAGTCCAACTCATGAAGCACAAACCTGGTCAAGGGTCACAACTTTTGGTTTTCTCAATGGAGTCCCACTGGTCTCTACTAACCCTATCTTAGAAGGTAGCATTCATTCTCTGTTACCTCAAGGGGAAGTTACTAATGTCGAGTTTCAAAATTTTACTAATCTATTAATCCAAATAGTGATAACTCTGTCATGCTTGTCCGGTCCTATTTGTACGGGGAGGAATAAGGTAAAATTGGAAATAGGTAAGGTAAGGAGTCACGATTTCCTTGTTAAATGGGAGTGTCCCATAAGGATTTCGTCTTAGGAAAATAAGATATCAATTTCTACTTCTCTAGCTCTTGCACTAGGGATACTACTTCTGTGTCTGAAACTAGTATGTTGAAAAGTCTTTTCATTGTGTTGTGTGTGGTTTATTTGGTTTGGGGTGCTCTCTCTTGTGTATTTTGGTTTTGGTCCTAAGGTTATTTCAAACTGTTTTCTTTTTCAGATTCTACGTCGGTAGGTGACTCTGAAATTGTTAAAAGAGTCCATAGGGGTGTGTGGTATCTGTTAGTAATAAAGGGGTCTAGGTGGAAATTGTTTGACTTAGATGTGGTGGATTCTGATGTCATTCGAGGGATGGATTTGGTTCCAATTGTGATTTTCACTATTAGATTATTGGACTTGTTAGGCTTCATGGTAAGTCGGTCATGGAATGGGAGGATTACTTCATTCCCTAATTATTAAGGGGAAAGGTTGTATCATGTCTTAGGACTCGAAGATTGGTCACCAAAAAAGGGTGTCTTTATTACTTGGTATGGGGTTAATTATTCTAACTCAAAAGGTCTTTTCTTATATTCAGTTTTTGTGGTGAATGAATCTCTTAAAGACATCTTTACTAACATTGAGGTGTCTTCCTAATGGGGAGGTTAGTTTAGGATTGGTCTTGTTTCGGACACTTGTCTAATTTCTATTTTGCTTTATAAAATGGTTCTGGTTCGGTTAAAAGGTCTTAAGGAGAAATTAAGGGATCTCTTAGATAAAGAATTCGTAAGTATTGATGATTCCTTGTGGAATGTTTTATTCTTGCATGCATAAGGGAGAAATGGTTTTCCGATGAAATGGATAGGTTGTTCATAGGTGAATAAGGGATTTTGAGTGTCCTCCTTATGTGGTGGACCTTATATGTATATTCCCTTTTATATGGGGTACTTTTCTAGTAGTGTATGGTGGTTGATAAACACTAAGTTTGAATCTTAGATAGTTGATTCTGATGAAGGGGGTATAATAGCTCGGGATAGCAATGCAAAAATTATAGAGGTAAATTGGTAGATTGGATGATATCAATGACTTGGGGGATTATAATAGTGGGAAAGTTATGATTTATTGGTTAGAAGTTCAGATTGAACGTAGGGATTTGGGACTTTGTTATTCGATACGTTAGATCATGGAGCTTGCACGTATCTTTGTCCCTATTCTTGTACTTTGTTGTAGGCATGAAATTGATTTTTAAATTCATGGTTTTGGAAATAGATTTTTGCACAATAGGGTTTTTCGACAAATCACTTATTTAATTGATTTTCCATGGATTATGATGCATTATTCATGTTTTACTAATGTTTATGAATATTGTGGGATGCATGGGAATGGTAAATGAATTTCGTGGTACTAAGAATTCCCCACTTACTTGGTTTTGGTCATGAAAATTGTATGTCCTCAAATAATTTGTGAAAATTTCCATTGAATATAATTTTGTCATATGGTTTGACTATCCTTATATCATTGCATTGAATAAATAGTTAAGGGAACATGAATTGGTTTTTGTTGGATTCAAATAATTTTGGAAAGTCCTTGGTGGCCACAGTTTGTTTGGATTGGTTTTGTTTCAATTGGGAACCTTGGAGTCAAATTGGTCTAATTGTTTTGCATGTCTATGTTGGGCTCTAGGTAGCACTTGATTGAATAATGTTTTAGGTATGGGATAACCAAGCGTCCATTCAGTACATCTTTGGTGATCTACATTAGAGTGGAGTATTGTGCTTATAGGTGAAATGGGATGAAGGTTGGTGGCTAATCTGAAACTTTTCTTCTAGAGGTGGACTTTAAGGGACGGTTGGGTAGCATATTCTAGTGATACACTTCTCTCACAGTTAAGAGAGTGCTCTACTAATGATGTATGCATTCTATTAGTGCCTATGCATAAGGTTCACATTTTGCATTAGACTTGTTTTCTGAATCTAAAACTTGACTTTATGTTAAGTTACTCATGGTATGTGTGGTTGTGTTTCTTTTGGTGTCCAGTCTAAGGACTCCTTCCTTGGTATGGTTTGGTCGAGATAATTTTCCATTATAGTCTAGGTAGTTGTTGTAAAGTACTTCGTGCCTATGGTTTCGTGTCTTGTTTCAGGGGTCTCTATCATTTCTTGGGAGGTATGGATAATTCTTGTACTTTGGTTCCTTAATGACTCTTCTTATGTTAGGATGGTAGTGTCTTGGAGAGAATGGTGACATTTTGTAAAGGGAAATGTAGAAGTCCCTAAGTAGGGGAGAGTCTAGGGTGGCTACTAGAGTTAAGGTTTGAAGGTTAGGCAAATTTGTTGTCATGATAAATGGTTAGGAAAGGAATAGGTGGTGAAAATCCATTGCGAACTATTAAATGGTGTTAGATCTTTTGATGGATAGATCATATCGTGGGTATGTAAGCGGTAGGCTTGAATTATTGTGGTTGGTAGATGTACCCATGGTTGTGTTGGGTTTGGTAAGGCATAGTTTTTATGATTGTTTCATGGTTTCATTGTTGCATGATTTTGGTGTTCAATCATAGATTAGAGGTTTTTGTTATAAATGGGTGAATATGGGTTTGCTCATGTCCTTTACTCATAGTTTCCATATTATAAAGGTGATGAAAGCGGAATAGTTTTTGGGATAAATGTAAAAAGTAAAGCCCGATGGCCTAAGTTAACTCCTCTTAGCATTAGATAGGATTGAACATGGAATTGGTGGTGTACAGTTAGACTCACACTCTCGTAGTGATGTGTGTCGGTAAATTCCAAATTGATTGGGAATTGCTCTCTAGCGTGAGTCCATTCATTCGGTAATCTATGTTTTGTAGGGGTGTGGATGGTCCTTGGTTGGTTAGGTTCCTTTAGATGGTTTTAGTATCTCGAATTCCTTGTTCTTTAAGGGGGTCCCAATTAGGATCATGGATTGGTAAAGTTTTCCGATTGCGAACGAAAGGTATGGCTTCGATAAAGGTTCCATGGGGGAACTAAAAGTCCGAGAAAGTCATCTAGGATGCGGAGGTGGACATAGAGTCCAAGAATCCACGTTAGTTTCTTTTTCTGGAAAATTCATGAATAAGGTGTATGTTCTTCAATACATCCTTGTTTCCTAACTTGGTTAAAGGTGAGGAATGGTTCCTCTTGCATATTTGTTTCCTAACTTAGTTAGAGGTCGGGATGAAGGTGTTGGGTGTAAATCATGCTTGGGGTATGTGATGATCTTCTCATCTTAGTTTGTGGTCTTGTCCTCTATTTTGGTTTGGGGAAAGTTTGATGTGTGTTAATGTGTTACCTCATGCTTATCCTTACCCTAACCCGTCATTCGAGGACGAATGATCCTAGTAGTGGAGACTAAAACACCCTAGGAATAGGACCCTTGGACCTTTTTGGTTTGGTACGACTCAAGGAAGTCGCTCGTACCCTTTGGATATGACTTGTGGGCTGTCGTGAGGGTTCAATCATACCCTAGGCAGTAAGTTGGGCGTAGCTACTGCCCAAGATATGACTCAACTAGGTAAAAGTCGTACAGGAACATATGAGTGGTGCAAGGCAAGTTGTATAGTGCATGTTTGAGTTGTCTTGTGGAATCTGTCCATTATACAAGTGGTAGGTATGATTGGGGGTATCACTTGTATCCTTAGGTATGACTTGGGGGGGTATGAGTCATACAGAAAATAGTAGGTAAGGTTATGGAAAGGTTTGCGTACGACTTGGGGTACCACTCATACCCTAGGATACGAATGGTAAGGGGGAGTCGTACCCCTAGATGTGGCTTGCTTTAATTTAAAGTCAAGGGCAGTTTGGATATTTCCTACTCTTAAAATCATATGTCCTCACATCATATAACCCAATATGGCCTTTCATAACACTTATTAAGGGATTAAAAGACATCAAATACTCTCTCAAACACTCCCTTAAAGATTGGAGGCTAGGGTTTTTCATGTGTTCTTCAAAGGGCTTAAAGTTTAATATTTCTTCCGTGAATCATCTTGTATAAGGCATGTACTCCTTCCTTCACTGTTATTTCAACATAAAGGCATGTGTATTGTGTTTGAAATGTTTGTTTATGAATCATAAATGGTCGATTTCAAAATAATGTTGAGGGTCTTGGTGCATATGGTTTGGTATTGGTTTAAACTATGTTTTTACATGTTTTTTATAATGATTTGCATATGTGGTTATTGCTTGGTTATGGTTTAACAAAAGAGGTCCTTAGTAAGCCTAATTATGGTGGTTTATGCATTGGTTTTGGTCTTGGTAAAGGTCTGCACTCAACATGTTTGATAAAATGCCTCAAAGAATATTTTTACTATATTATTGAACTTTCATTGCAACTCTTGCAATGGTTTGGTTTGTTAATTGAAATCTAAATTGTATTGGATGGTTTTTCATGGTTTAAATGGTCTAAATGATATAAATGCTTTAAATGCTTGTCATGGTCTAAATTGTTTTGGAGTGGTTTAAAAGGTAAAGTTTTTGGTGGTCAAGGTTGGTCTATTTTGAAAACCTTGCCAGATACATGGAAATCCCTCAAGTGAATGCATTAACAGTATTTGTTTAAATGGTTTGGAAAGGCTAAAGGTTAAATAGTTATGCTTGTAGAGAACATGGAAGTCCCTCAAGATGTTTAATATGGTATTTGGAAGGGCACTTGAAAGTACTCTTAACCTAAATGGTTTGGCTATGGATATTACTTGATAGTAATGGGGTGGTATGATGATAGAACTAATATTGGCCTTGATTAATAAAATGGTAAATGGATTGGTTGGTTATTTGGAAAAGGTTTTAATTTGAAAATAATGGCGGGATGTGTAGCAAAGCCGTGGAAAGTGGCGGTCCCAGGGCGACCAAAACTGAAAACTCTTATTTGTCGATATGAGTATTAGTTTTAGTAGACCGTGTGCATGATGTCACACTATTGGGGGATGTACTAGTTATCCCATGGTATACTTCCATGGTTGTGCGGATACACGTACTGGGGCCCTTTCAATAGGGGGAGCTGAACCCATATAGCCCATGGGTGGTTTAGGATGACCAAGCTACACAGCCCAGGTAAAGGTTTTAAAAGCATGCAAAACCCAATCGTCTTTACCGGCATAGTTATATATATACACGTATGGTTCTGCTCATTGGTTGCTTTTACTTGGTTTCTCTTGTTGGAATTTTTTTATCCTTATCCAGAGTACATGCTAATGTTCACCCTCTAACCCATATACTGGCGGTTGTATACCCATGCTATGCAGGAACTGACCATTCTACTCCTCATGCTTACTGATCGGATTCGGGTATAGTCGATGTTGGATTAAAGTGGTAAGCTTCCACACTTTGGAAGACATCTATTTCATGTCATGGTTTAATTTACATATTTTTTTTCGTTTTGATAGACTTTGGTTTTGGCTATGGTCGGGGGCATGTCTCGACTAGGTACTCTTTGTTGGTCTAGAGGCTTTGTATGAACAACTGTGGACTTGCGTATGGTATAGATGGTTTATGTTATTTATACATACATTGGCTTATCATTATGGTATTTATTTTTATGGCTTCCTTATTGGTTTGTTTGGTTATTGGGTGGTTGTGCTTGATTGGGTTGGTCTCGATTATAGACTTGTCTCAGAGTCACCACACGGTCGGATATGCTATCTTGTTATATGTTCGGACTTCATCCAACTCAAGATATGCATTTGGTGGTTGGGTTGGGTAACGAGGGCGTTTCCCAGTCCTGGTTGGGCTTTAGATTGCCCATCATGACAATGCCCTGGTTCAAGTCGAGTCACGCTGCCACTATAAAGAGGTTTGACTTTATATAGTACTCAAGACATGATAAAATATTATTAGGTAAGATTACAATTAGTAAATTTTAATATAAATATGATATAAGAGGGGAAAAGTCTAGTAGCGTAGTTGAATTGTCTTTGTGGTGTTCCAAGAGAATTCCAAGGATCCATTTACAAGATTTTGTAGGTTGGCATTTTTCTAGTGCAACAACTACTAGTGCAACCCACCCTCTTCGCTTTCAAGATGACTCTTATCACAATTGCGGATAAGGATTTCCTTCAACATCATGATCATAGAGGAAGGGTCCTGATCATGAAGGAGGATTATTGGGGTTTCAGGCCGGGTCCGAGTTTCTTTATTGCAAATACAATCGGACCACCGTATGTGCGATTAACCAGGGTCGGTAAGAATCAAGATTGTGAAGGAAGCCCTATGATTGTGATGAACAAAGTCACCTAGGTAGATTTAAATGTTATTTTTGCAACCCAAATTTCGTAACACGATTTTGAAGCTTTGAAACTCATTTCTCGGAAAATCAAAAAGGGATTTTTGGGATGTCTTCATCATGAAAGTTTCTTATACCATTTTTACGCATTCCTCAATTAATACTTCATTATTTCACCTTCAAATCTTGGTTTTTCAATTTGAAATTTTGAAATTTTCGGTCCAAGTTAAAGAATGGTTTATTGATGATTCATCGTCGATTATAACCCCATTTTTTTATTAAATTTTAGATTGAACTCATTAAGTCATGGATAATTTGATTTCCAAATAAAATATCAAATTTACTCTAGTGAGTTCAGGGTTAATTTTTGGATTGGCTTTTTGAACGCGGAATAAAACCCTTGCAATATAGATATAGTTGAACTGGTGTTTACATCTAAATTTTTTAATATGTATATTTGAGGTTATTTTTGAAGAAACATTCATTTTTGTACTGGTTCATGGCACACTATTCGGCTTTGAAGTTGGTTATGTCAAAACATCCTTCAAAATTTGCTTGGGTACAGACTTATCGTGTAAAATATGCTATGTATTAGAAAAATTAGTAGTTTATATTGGAAAAAAGATGGTCAATTATTATGATACCCATATGGGGGCTTGCATTGAATATAACAGTAAATGAGATAGTCTGTTATCTTGATGCCCATGTGGAGGCCTATGTTAATAATTTGTTTGTGAATTGGTAATATTGAATTTGTATATCACATTATTGGGTTGTTTCATATACTACCATCATAAGCCAAGTTTGTATCTATTGTGATCATACATACTCATTCTTCCTCACTTTACAAAGTCATGAATTTATATATATACATGAAAATGACATTTTAAAGGATTTTTTCCTTGTATATTGACATCACACCATTAATAATTTTGATAAATACATCATTAAATGCACTTATATATATTTTTTTGAGAATATTTTTACAGTTAGAAGATTCAGTTACTTGTTGTACATTATCACTGTATTACCACTTATACTTCTAACTATCAAATGTTTTGGGAAGAGATATATTTAGTAAGTTGTAACACACATTTCTCTTAATAAAGAAGTGGAGTGAGGGAGAATGGAAATTTTAAAAAATATTGGAAAGTAAACCACTAAAAATTTTCAAAATTGAGAAAGCTAAAAATAAAAGACTCATCACACCTAACTCTTTTTCATTATAAGTGCTGCATTTTCATATTGCTTCTTGGAAAGATATAAACGACGAGCAGACACCAAAATCTGGTATAAACAGGTAATGCCTCTCAAGAAAGAGCAGAAGCGAAACCCTATATATATAAATATATATATATATATATATATATATATACACACATACATACATATTCTGTACATATTGTTATTTTTGTTAAATAAAATCTGTATTCAACAATAGAACCTCAAAAATAAGTTAAAAATAAGTTGTGAACAACAAAATGAAGTTCAAACTACTTTTGAAAAATAGTAAATCAAACTTCGATTGAGATAATGATAGAAGAATCAAGATCACTAAATTCATTGTGTGTTCTTAAGAAAATTTCTTCCCTCAAATACTTAAGGTTATAGAATATATCCTTGTAGGATAAAATGATTCACTTCAGCTGAGTAGTAGTACCTAAAATTTGTCGAGTTTCGAACGCACTCAACGGTAGCAAGTCACACTAGAGTTTCTACAAGATGGAAAAATTTTTAACTTCAAATTTTTGTCCTAATATCTTATGAAAATATAGATATTTACAGCCAAAAGGTGTTGTTTTAGAACAAAAGCAATGGCTCATGAAATGTTGCACTATTTTAAAACATCTGTTCATTTATGCAACTATCTGCATCTATAGATAGAAATATGCGGTGACAGATCATAATAGATACAATACAAAATGTTGAGATGGCATTTGCACTTGGCATTTGCATATGCAGATGACCAAATGCACCCCCACATATCTTAATGTAATTTAAAAAGTGAACTGAAGGATCACATTGTTTTAATTCGCGTTGCGCATATATTATATTTGTTAAGATTTTTTAATTAAATAATCATTATCAATGAAGTTTCAAATGAATTTTTTCCAAAAATATAGTATCTCCCTTGATCATTTAACAAATTCAAATTCAAAGCCAAAGCTTTGTCGAGCGAGTGACTACGATAGTACGAGGCTTGTCTTCCTATTACCTCATTAACAACATAGAGTAACACTTTTATATTTAAGCATACAAAATTTTATTTGAGAACACTTCTTCCATTAAGTGAAGGCATATTTCACTTTTCCTTCATTTTCCTTCCCTCCATTTTCTATTTACATTTTATCACTAGAACCCAGCAATCCCCCACATGAATGGGGATGAATTTTAAATCAAAAAATTTACAGACACATATGTGATTGACAAGCAAATACAAATAGCATCTGGATAAGTAGGTTTCTCTTTAAACTTTTCATAGTGAACTTATATCAAACGCACTCGGTCAAGCAGTAGATGCGATATCTTTGAATAAACAAACTTTGATGTACACCTTGACAATATGAGTCACACAACTAGCCTTTTACCATTTATGATTATCAGGATTTTGTTCATTTCATCGATGAATGCTTCCTAGTTTCATGAGAGCTTATTATTATTCTCATAATTTTGTTCATTTAAACTATGAACTCTATTTGGTTTCATGAGAGCTTAGAAAATCTAACTTTTCCATCATTCTCCTAGAAGCAACTTCGGATTCACACTCACATAGGTGATTTATAAATGTTTAATCCTATAAATAAACAACTTGGTGTCATGACCTAAACCCATCATGAGTGGAACCAAAACTAAACACCAGAGACAACTAACTCAATAAGAAAAGCAACAGTTAGTCAAAAAATAGGTTAGTAAACCAGTCTCATTGGTAAACCAATATTCACCATCTCAAGTAAAGATAAATGCGGAAATATGAAATTAATCAATTCCCTAGAACCTGAAAGTCATTGTACCGAAAATATAATAATTTTCAAAAGGGGATGCAACACTAAAATAGAAGAAATATCCAAGTCCAAATAATGGACCAGAAAAACAAATGAAGAATGCATGACATCTCGAAAGATGCAACTCAGTCTTGAGTTCGAATATGGACTGAATCACAACCGAGGTCTTGAAATAGTCACTTGGATATGCTCTACCCTCAATAAAAATGAGTACGTTTTAGCACACAAGAAACAACAATATGCTGGTATGGTCATTACTCAACCTAAAATGAGTAATATGAACACCCAACAAAATTATAGTACAACAAGACAACCATGATCCCTATCATGAAACTCCATTTCAAGTTCATAACAATTGACCTTGTAAACAAGTATGGCATAAAGTTTAGTCAAATGAGTTAACAAGGATAATATGTCAATTCAAATAATGACAACTAATATGACTCCAAGTCAATACCCATGATGCAGCGATAATATAATCATATCCCAGTTACCTAAGTAATTGACAACACATAGTTATGTGAAAACTTAGAACTAACCCAATCCACTCAAGGATCCATAAGAACAACAAAATGACAATTATCATGCATCCCGATTTACATAAATAAACCATATTTAGCATTAAGAATATAAACCCGATTCATTCAAGGAACCAATATAATAAATGACAACATCATGTCAGTTCACTCAAGGAACCAAATATAGTTAAGAACCACATAATTTTCGATTCACTAAAGAAACCATCACACTCACTTGTACCTTCTACATACACACTAGGGTCTTACAATCATTCATAATTCATGACCTGCAGGGGACGACATCTTGTCCATGTAACAAATCCTAGAAATCAAGTGCCTGCCAACGTTATATTAACCCGTGGAGATGTCCAAATACTGGTGCATTTAATAATAATGATAGATATCACAACAATCATAGCCACAATAATTACAAAAATAATAGTTGTAAACATCAACAAGCTTTTATATAAATTAATTGCATACGATTAGCACTTCAGATCTCAAAATTCATTCACTTTCCTTATGTATGCATTGTAAAAGTAATACTAAGAAATAGTTATCATGCAGACATAGCTCAAATTGGGTTTCAACTACTTTAAAATCATTATCTACCTCAATCTAAGATTGCACCAATCTATTAATCTTGGGCATTGCCTTTTCGTGTAATTTTTTCTTGTTTATGATCTATAAATAGGAATATAACACATAATCAATCAAATGACCTATGTTGTTGAAGATTTATGACCTAATCAATTCATGATCATTATCCCCGCACCTTAAACCTATCAATTTTCATGATTACTTTAACGAATTATAGTTATGCAACAGTAAATAATCCATCTTTAACTTAAAGACAAAGGCTTTATACCCAATTTATCCTCTAACACTAGAAAATTCAGCTAGGTTAAGTTAACCCTTTCCCAAGACTCATAAACTAGTGATTCTAAGATTACAGAATTAAAAATATAGTTAATAAGGATAAATAAGTTACTTTTAAGAAGAAATCTAGTGGAAAATAGGTGAATATTGTCCCAACTAGTTTGATCCATCCCTAAAATGTGTTTAGAAATAATAAATCATTTTAAGGGAAATTTCTGCATATGCAAAAGTTTACCCTACTATAGCTATTCGATCCCACCGGCATCACTTTAGTGGAATTTGCACACTATAGCATGATTGAACGTCTTTGACTTCCGCAATAGCTTCGCTATAGTGAAAGCCCTAGAGCATCCCGCTACTACTATAGTGGGTGTGGCAATGCAAAAACTCAGAAAAGCTCCCAGATTTTCCTTTTTCATAGTACACCTTAAACCATGACATCCCAGACTAACCCCTTGGCATCAAGTTTGATATTAGGAGTTCTATGCATCCAAATTCACTTACAAAATGTCCTACAGATTCTTTATCATCTTACTAACATAAAAAAAAAAAAAGCTAAACATTATGACATTTAACCAAGCCATTCACAAAATTTCCTATACCATAGCTCACTCAAATTTAATTCGAAACTAGCCCAGCCTAAAATTTAACTTTCAATTTTGGAAAAAATTTAACCTGAATATTTGCACAATTGATTCCCTTATATTAATAGAAAGGGTCATTACAATAGATAATAATTTACCCATCGTTGATCCCCAAATGATTAAATAAGGAAAATGAACCACGTAAAGAATGAGAGAGTATGTATATTTTAAAAAAATTGAGAATACTTATCCAATATATCCTTCTCAATTTCCAAATGGCTTCTTCAACTAGATGATGTTTCTATTGGACCTTTACCAACTGAATCTCTTTTGTTGTCAACTTTAAGATATCTCGATAAAGAATGACAATCAGCTCCTCCTTGTAAGTAAGATCCCTATTTAGATAAATTGAATCCCACTTTATAATGTTGTCCTGATCCCCACAATATCTCTTAAGAATGGACATATAAAACCTAGGATAGATCTCAACAAGCTTGGCGGCAATGCTAAACTATACTCGACTAGACCCATATCATCAAGAACCTAAAATGGACATATATATCGAGGGTTAAGTTTAAATGTCTTACCAAATTGCATGACTCCCTTCATAGGTGACACCTTTAAAAAAACTTGTTTACCAACCTTGAATGACATATCCCTCACCTAATGATCTACATATTACTTTTGCCTACTCTAGCTTCCAACAACTTGGTTTAGATGAATCTCACCTTTTCCTGATATTCCTCCACTAAATAAGTGCCCAAAGGTTTTTTATTACCATTTTCAAACCATCCTATGGGCGATCTATACCTTCTTTTATAGAGTTCCCAAATAGAGTCATATCAATGTTTCATTAATAACTGTTGCTGTATAAAAACTAACATAACGATGAAAACATATCCTAACGTCCATCAAAGTATATCACACATGCTCTCAACATGTCATAAAATACCTGAATTATCTTCTGACTATCCATCATTCTGAGGATGAAAGGTTGTGCTAAAAGTGAGTTAGGTGCCCAACTTTTCATTTAACCTATCCTAAAATTTAGAAGTCTATTACATACCCCTATCTAAAATTATGAAAAGTGGAACCCTATGTAGCTTTACTATCTCCTTGATGTATATCCTTACCAACTACTTAGAGTTGTATTCCACTCTTACTAGAATGAAATATGATGGTTTTATCAAGCTTTCCACTATGACCCAAAGCGATTAATGCTTTCCTAAGGTCTTAGGGATACTTACTACGAAGTCCATATCTCTCTTTTCCTACTTTCATCAGGGAATGGTCATTCTCTAAAGCAAACCTGCAAGACTTTGGTGTACATACTTTACCTACTTATAGTTCTGCTATTTAGATACATACTCCACTATATCCCTCTTTATCCTAGGCTGCCAATAAAGCTTCCTCAAGTTATGATATATTTTGTTTGAACTTGGATGAATAAAATATCAAGAAACATGAGCTTCAGCAAGTATGTTATGAATAAAATCACCAACCCAATGCATACATATTCACCTTATAAATGATAAAATTCCACACATATCAAGTGTAGCATTTGAAGTCCCAGGATACACCATATTTTTTCAAAGTTTGTTAAATTTCTGTTCCTTAAATGGTTTGTCCTTGATTTCACCAAGGAATGTTAAATTTACCTAAACACTAGCGAATATTCAATCCTTTTTTGAAACACCAAAATGTATGAACTGTGATGCTAGAGCTTTAAACTCCCTAGACATGGGTCGCCTTGACACCTTTAAATAGGCCAAACTGTCTATACTTACTACTTTTTAGCTTAATGTGTCTTCCACTACAGCGGTCTTACTCGAATGACACTAGAGGGTCACATTATAGTCATTCAACAACTCCATCCATCTTCATTTCTCAAGTTCTGATCCCTTTATGTGAACTCATGCTACAAGCTATGATGGTCTATCAATACCACACACTTTATATCATAAAGGTAGTGTCGATAAATCTTATATGCAAAAACTGCCCTTGCTAACTCCAAGTTATGATTTGGGTAATTATTTTCATGATACTTCAATAGCCTTAAAGCATAAGCAATGACATGCCTATCCTGTATCTAAACAATACCCAAATTCTAGAGTGAAGCATTATAAATACAACAAAATCCTTACCTTCAACCAGTAATGAAAGAATAAGAGTTGTAGTTAAGAGTTTCTTAATATTTTGGAAGCTCTCCTCACACCTATCTGAGCATATAATTGGCACCTCCTTCCGAATCAATATTGTAAAAAGAGTAGCAATAGAAGCAAAATTCTTGACAAACCTATGATAGTAATTATCAATAACACAAAGCTCCTAATCTAAATCATGAACCTAGGCCGAACTCAACTCTTAACTACTTCAATCTTCTAGGGATCTGCCATCACGCCCTATTCCAAAACCACATGGCCTAAAAGGGTACCCGAAGACAACCAAAACTCGTATTTCAAGAATTTTTCAAATAAATGCTTCTCTTTTGAAATTCCCAAAACAATGCAAAAATGACCTGCATGATCCTCTTTGTTCTTGGAGTAAAATAAAATATCATAAATAAACCTATTGCCAAAGAATCCAAGAAAGAGTTGTAACTACCATTCATTAAGTTCATAAAGACTATCTGGTCATTGGGAAATATTAAATCCATCACTAAGAACTCATATGCCCATAATGAGTCCTAAAGTTGTCTTAGATATATCTTAGGCTGAATTTTTAGATCATGGTAACACGACTCAACTAAATCTTGGAGAATATCGAAGCACCCTACAACTAGTGAAAAAGATCATCTATACAAGGTAAGGGATACTTATTCCTAATGGTAACCTTGTTT